>NC_053446.1:64808330-65028834 GCF_007990345.1 Gossypium hirsutum
TCAATATAAATTATATTCCATCAACATCAGGTTAGGACAATAGCAATTAGGACAAACGAAATCATTGTTTTGTTTTTTTATGTTTTTCAAATAATGTGATTAATATTGCTGAAAGTGTTGAGTATACTAGTCAGACATATTACATTTTCAAAGAAAGAAATAGGTTTGAGCATTGAAGACAGTATTGTTGAGAGGAATAACTACAAATCTCGAATATAAATTATAAAACGGAAAGACAACATTGTTGAGAGGAATAACTATAAATCTCGAATATAAATTATAAAATGGACAAGAAGAATACCAAAAAAAAAATGAATGGATAATCAAAGTATATTGTTGTTGGATATGGGTCTAGTGTCAAGGAGGTCTTTGATTGCTTAGATAATGGAAGAAGAGGGTGATGAATTGGACTGGTTTGCTTAATCATAATCAATATATCACAAGACTTAAAATAGTATATCCACTACTTAAAATTCCATATGGTCAAAATCCATGATGAAAACCAACCCAATGAAGTGCCTCTTCCACTAAAAGTAGGATATAAATAAACTTGTTCTTGTTGATGAACCCTATCACTCTCAAATACAAACAGATCTCATCAATTAAAAAAAACTATTTGGGTTGATGGAGCTATTGAGCATGCATTTACAAGTGCCCAACTCTTTTTTCCTTGTTTACATTCAAGTTATAATTCTCCCCTGGATCTCATGCTTCAACCTGAAAGGTCTTAACTTGCTTGGTTTAGGACATGCAGCAACTGTAGTCGGAGGAAATGACACCGATCTACAAGCTTTACTCCAGTTTAAAGCCATGATAACCGGTGACCAACTCAAGGTTATGAACTCCTGGAATAGTTCAATTCACTTCTGCCAGTGGCATGGCATTACATGTGGTCGTGTTAAAGTCAGCTCCCATGCAACAACAAAGGTGGCCATGCAAGGAACGTGCTTCAAGCAGGAAACTGGTGCAGCAAGCTGAAGCAATTTTGGTTCATTTAGTTTCTTTAAATGAATGTTTTGTATTTAGTTAGGATCAAACTTAGTTGGTAGTTGCATTTTGATGTAATTAGGTGATGAATGACAAGTTTAGGTAGTTGTTTATGTATTCAAACAAGTTTACCAAGTTACTAGGCAAGTTAGTGGTGTTAGGTGTGTTATTAGGTGGTAACTTGTTTGTTTTGTTGTTGTTATCTCATATATGTATTGGCATTATGCCTTCTTAAGTTTTTAATGAAAAATCAACTCATTTTTCATTCAAATCTCTCTCTTTCTTTACTGTTTTTCCATTGCAAATTTTTTCTTTCTTCTTCGGTTGTTTCTGTTCCAAGTCTCGAGGCTTGCTTACCAAGCAAAGCTGAAAATCAGCTTGCTGCTACCTCTTGCACCAACAATTGGTATCTAGAGCCCTTGTCTTAGTGGACCTGTTGCTTAAAATCAAGGAACCTGATGGCTTCTTCAGGATTTTCACCAGCAGCCCCACCAGTCTTCAATGGAGAAGGCTTTCACATATGGCTGGTCAAGATGAAGACTTACCTGCAGGCCTTTGATCTGTGGGAAGTTGTCAACACAGATGCTGAGCCAGCACCACTGAGGGCCAACCCCACAGTAGCTCAGATCAGACAACATGCTGATGAGAGGACCAAAAGGCACAAAGCCATGTCCTGCATCCAGAACTGTGTGTCAGATGTCATCTTCACCAGAATTATGGCCTGTGAGACTCCAAAACAGGCCTGGGACAAGCTTAAGGAGGAGTTTCAAGGCACTGAGAGGACAAGGCAACAGCAGCTATTGAATTTGAGAAGGGATTTCGAGAATCTGAAGATGAAGGAAGAAGAAACAGTGAAGCAGTATGCAGATAGAATCATGGCAGTGGTTAACAGCATAAGGCTCCTTGGTGAGCACTTTGATGAGGAAAGAATTATGGAGAAAGTCCTCTCCATTTTGCCTGAGAGATATGAGGCAAAGATATCCTCCTTAGAGGACTCAAGAGATCTTGCTAGCATCTCTTTGACTGAGCTAATTAACACCTTCTATGCTCAGGAACAAAGGAGAGCTAGCAGATCTGAAGATCACCAGGAAGGTGCATTTTAAGCCAAGGCCAGAGAAGTCTCGAGCACAAATGCTCAAAGAGGCAAAAAGCCTTGGAAAAGCCTAAGCCTAATGCTGCAAGGAGCAATGACCAGCCCTGCAGATATTGCAAGAGGTTAGGACATTCAGAAGATAGATGTTGGTTTAGGCCAGATGCTGTGTGTCAACACTGCAAGAAGAAGGGCCATGTTGAAAGGGTCTGTAAAAACAGGAACAAGCCAAGGCAGAATCAATTTCAGTAGTCAAAGGTTGAAGCTCGAGTGGCTGAGGACAATAGTGATCAAGAAGAGCAGGTCTTTGCTGTTTCTTGCTTAGCTACTGAGAAGAAATCTTCAAAAGGATGGTTATTGGACAGTGGTTGCACTAACCATATGTCACCTGATATCTCCTTGTTTAAAACCTTGGATAAAAGTTGCAAAACCAAGGTCAAGGTTGGAAATGGTCAGTTTATAAGGGCTGAAGGAAGAGGAGAGGTGCTGATATGTACTCCTACAGGCAACAAAGTTATTTCAAATGTCTTGCTGGTACCTGAAATTGATAGAAACCTTCTCAGCATAGCTCAATTGCTTGAGAAAGGCTATTCTGTTGTGTTTAAGGACAAACAGTGCCACATTGCTGATCCAAGTGGATCAAGCCTTATGACAGTCATAATGACTGATAAATGCTTTGAGGTTCATTGGCCAGGTGACTCAAAGTCAGCATACACTGCCTCTGTTGATGATTTCAAGCTTTGGCACCAAAGGCTCGGGCATGCCAACTTCAGGTCAATGGCTCGAATGGCTAGTGAGGGCTTGGCTGAGAACTTTACCAGCTCTGTAGAGCATGATGATGATGTGTGTGAAGTGTGTCAGATGGGAAAACAGGCAAGACTGCCATTTCCTACAAATTCAGCATGGAGAGCCACTGAAAAATTGCAGCTGGTGCACTCTGATGTATGTGGACCTATGAGGACTGAATCACTAAACAGGTATTTTATCCTCTTCATTGATGATTTTACAAGGTTTTGCTGGATTTTCTTCTTGAAACACAAGTCTGAGGTAACTCAAGTGTTTGTGAAGTTTAAAACTGCTGTAGAAACAGAAACAGGCTGCAAGCTGAAATCGATAAGGTCAGACAATGGCACTGAGTACACTTCAGCTCAGTTCCAAGCCATTTGTAATGATGCTGGCATCAAACATCAGCTTACAAATGTTTACACACCTCAACAGAATGGGGTAGCTGAAAGAAAGAACAGAAGCCTGATGGATATGACCAGATGTCTTCTGTTCGAGAAGAAACTGCCCAAGATCATGTGGGCTGAGGCAGTAAACACTGCTGTTTACCTTCAGAATAGGCTTCCTACCAAAGCTCTTGCATCCAAGACACCTTTCGAGGCTTGGTTTGGATTCAAGCCTTCCTTGGCACACCTGAAGGTGTTTGGTTGCCTGTGTTATGCTCAAATACCAGCATCAAAGAGAGACAAGCTCTCTGAAAGGGCTTAACTAGGTGTCTCAGTAGGCTACAGCTCAGTTAAGAAGGGCTACAGGGTGTTAGATCCCTTGTCAAACAAAGTCCAAGTAAGCAGAGATGTCATCTTTGATGAAAAGGCTTGCTGGAATTGGGACAAGAATGAACCAGAAGCAGTTTCAGAAGATCTGGTGCCCAATCAACCTGAACTTGAGCAGCTTGGTCCTGAAGTGGATGTTGATGATGAGCCTGTAAGAGGGGCAAGGTCCCTAGATGAGATTTATGAAAGGCACATGTTGCTATAGCAGAACCTAACAGTTTTGAAGAGGCTGAGGCAGATGAAGGTTGGAAACAAGCTATGGCTGATGAGATCAACATGATTGAGAAGAACCATACATGGGAGTTGGTTGAAAAGCCTGCCAACAGAAAGACCATTGGTGTAAAATGGGTCTATCGAGTGAAGCACAATGCAGATGGAAGCTTGAACAAGCTAAAGGCCAGGCTAGTTGTGAAGGGATTCAGTCAAATGTATGGTCTGGACTACATGGAAACATATGCTCCAGTAGCCAGACTCGATACAATCAGATTGCTAGTTGCTGTAGCTGCTCAGAACCAGTGGACAATCCATCAAATGGATGTCAAGTCAGCATTCCTCAATGGATTCTTGGAAGAGGAGATATACATCGAACAACCTCCAGGTTTTATAATGTCTGGTAAGGAACATTTGGTGTACAGGCTAAGAAAGGCCTTGTATGGCCTAAAACAGGCTCCTCGAGCCTGGTATGCTCGAATTGACTCATATCTGGTCAGTTTGGGATTTGAAAGAAGTGCTAGTGAGCCAACACTCTATGTTAAAAGAAATAAAGCTGAAACACAGCTCATTGTGTCACTCTATGTTGATGATCTTCTAGTGACTGGAGGAGACAAATTCATGCTGGCTGGCTTCAAAACAAAATTGAAAGAGATGTTTGAAATGTCAGACCTGGGATTGATGACATACTTCCTAGGAATGGAAGTTAATCAAGCAGAAGGAGGAATCTTCTTGAGACAAAAATCATTTGCCTTGAAAGTTCTAACCAAGTTCTCAATGGAGAATTGTAAACCAACCAGCACTTCTATGGCTGTTGGCATGAAGCTATCGAGCCAAGAAGATCATGAATCTGTTTGTGAAACTGACTACAGAAGCCTTGTTGGTTGTTTGCTGTATTTGATAGCAACAAGACCGGATATTCTGTTTGCTGTGAGCATGCTATCAAGATTCATGCACTGCTGTAACCAGCAGCATTATAAAGCTGGAAAACGAGTGCTAAGATACATCAAAGGCACCTTAAGCCATGGAATACATTTCAGTAGGGCTGATGAATTGAAACTGATTGGCTACACTGACAGTGATTGGGCTGGTTCAAAAGATGATATGAAGAGCACTTCTGGTTATGCTTTTACACTAGGCTCAGCTATGATTTGTTGGAGTTCAAGAAAACAAACGATGGTGGCTCAGTCCACAGCTGAAGCTGAGTATGTAGCAACTGCTAATGCAGTTAATCAAGCTATATGGTTAAGGAAAATTTTGAATGATTTGAATCTACAGCAGAATGAAGCAACTGTGATACATTGTGACAACAAGTCAGCAGTTGCTATTGCTAAAAATCCTATCTTCCATGGCAGGACAAAGCATTTCAATATAAAACTGCATGTGATAAGAGAAATGGAGCAAGCTCGAGAAATCGAGCTGATACACTGCAGCTCTGAGAATCAGATTGCTGATATCTTTACAAAGTCACTTGGTGTGTCAAGATTTCTAATTTTAAGAAAGCTACTAGGAGTCTGCTGCAAAGAAGCTGAGGAGGAGTGTTAAAGTCAGCTCCCATACAGCAACAAAGGTGGCCATGCAAGGAACGTGCTTCAAGCAACAAACTGGTGCAGCAAGCTGAAGCAATTTTGGTTCATTTAGTTTCTTTAAATGAATGTTTTGTATTTAGTTAGGATCAAACTTAGTTGGTAGCTGCATTTTGATGTAATTAGGTGATGAATGACAAGTTTAGGTAGCTGTTTATGTATTCAAACAAGTTTACCAAGTTACTAGGCAAGTTAGTGGTGTTAGGTGTGTTATTAGGTGGTAACTTGTTTGTTTTGTTGTTGTTATCTCATATATGTATTGGCATTATGCCTTCTTAAGTTTTTAATGAAAAATCAGCTTATTTTTCATTCAAATCTCTCTCTTTCTTTACTGTTTTTCCATTGCAAATTTTTCTTTCTTCTTCGGTTGTTTCTGTTCCAAGTCTCGAGGCTTGCTTACCAAGCAAAGCTGAAAATCAGCTTGCTGCTACCTTTTGCACCAACAGGTCGCAACAATCGGAGAGTCATCAAGTTGGAATTGCAATTCCTCAAACTCTCGGGACCTTTATCGCCATTCATTGGAAATTTGAGCTTTCTCAAGGAGTTGAATCTTTCGAATAACAACTTCTACAACTAGATTCCTCAAGAAATTGGTCGCTTAAAAAGATTGGAAACATTACAACTGTCCAATAATTCCATCACGGGTGAAATTCCTTCCAATTTATCCAGCTGTTCTAAGCTTACATTTGTCAGAATGAGAGGCAACCAACTAAGAGGAGAAATACCTGCTTCATTGGGTCTCTTGTCAAACATGAAAACCTTGAGTTTTGCCATCAACAGATTGAGAGGGGGTATACCACCTTCGTTTGGGAACTTGTCATCTCTAGAGGTACTTGATTTGAGGACTAATGCATTGAGTGGGGTTATACCTGGAGATATTGGACGACTGACAAATCTTTCTTATTTCTCGGTAGGAGAAAATACAATTTCTGGTATTATTCCGGTCGGAATGTTCAATCTCTCCAATATTAGAATCTTTAATATTGGTGGGAACAATATTCAAGGTACTCTTCCTTCTAATTTAGCAATCACTATGCCATTTATTGCCTTCTTTTCCGTATGGGAAAACCAACTCTCTGGAAAAATCCCGATTTCTATATCCAATGCCTCGAATCTCAATGTACTTCAGCTTCATATGAATAGACTTATTGGAAACGTCCCTTCCTTTGAGAAGTTGGATAAACTATCTATACTTCTTCTAGGCGCAAATCATTTGGGAAAAAGAACAGAAGGTGATTTGAACTTTCTCTGTAGTTTAGTCAATAATACCAAACTAGAAACTCTAGATATACGAACAAATAATTTTGGAGGGGTACTTCCCGAATGCATTAGCAATATCTCTAGCAGCCTTCAATTTTTAGAAATAGAAAATAACAAAATATTGGGGAGAATCCCTGATGGGATTGGAAATCTCATCAATTTGGAGGTGCTGCAGGTATCACAAAATCAACTATCAGGTCCCATTCCTCTAAACACCGAGAGGATTCAGAAGCTAAATACATTTGACGCTCGTTATAATTTTCTCACTGGGACTATTCCCTATTCTATTGGAAATTTAACGGGGTTAATGTTCCTTGCTTTAGGAGTTAACAATTTTCGGGGCAACATTCCTTCTAGTCTTGGTAACTGCAAAGATTTGCTTGTATTGGGTCTTTCTTACAACAATCTTAGTGGATCAATACCGCCTCAAGTACTTGGACTATCATCCCTGTCCATTTTACTAAACTTATCATCAAACTATTTGACTGGTGAGCTTCCCGTAGAAGTAGAAAATCTGAAAAATCTAGGAGATTTGGATTTTTCAAAAAATAAGTTATCCGGTTTGCTTCCTAAGAGCCTTGTTAGCTGTGTAAGACTAGAGAGGTTGTTCCTTGGTGGTAATTTGTTTGAAGGACCTATTCATTCATCTTTGAGTTCATTGAGAGGTCTTGTGGAATTGGACATATCTGAAAATAATCTTTCAGGTGGGGTTCCAGAATTTCTTGTGAATTTTGGAGCATTAAAGTATATAAATCTCTCTTTCAATAATTTTGAAGGAGTTATACCAAGTGGAGGTGTCTTTAAGAATGCCAGTGCTGTATTTGTTGAGGGAAACAATAAGCTATGTGGAGGCATCCCTGCGTTACATTTGTCAAGATGTAACTCGAAAAAATCATCAAAGACTTCTCTTAGATTCAAAATTGTAATTGTTGTGTTGTTGTTGTTGTTGTTGTTATATTAGGAGTGACTTTGGTATTGTCTATTGTTCTCATCATTTGGTTCAGAAAGAGGAAAGTGCAGCAACCGATATCAACTTTTGCAGAAAATTCTCTTTTATGGTTATCATACCGAAGGATCCTAAAGGCTACTGACGAGTTCTCCATGCGAAATTTGGTTGGTTCGGGGAGTTTCGGTTCTGTATACAAAGGAATTTTTGAAGAGAGTGGAGTAGTTATTGCAGTAAATGTTCTTAATCTTTTGGACCATAGATCATCTAGGAGTTTTTTGGTTGAATGTGAGACCTTGAAGAACATTCGACATCGGAATCTTGTCAAGGTATTAACAGCAATTTCAGGTGTTGATTATCAAGGCAATGATTTTAAAGCCTTAGTTTATGAGTTCATGATAAATGGAAGCTTGGAGGACTGGCGGCATTCGCCGACAGGTACCAGTGAACTGGAAACGATGAGAAAGCTAAACTTCTTCCAACAAGTAAGCGTGACGATAGATGTTGCTCATGCACTTGAATATCTGCACCATCATTGTGAAACATCAATCATTCATTGTGACCTGAAGCCAAGCAATATTCTACTTAATGAGGAAATGGTTGGCCATATAAGCGACTTTGGCTTAGCGAAAATCATTTCTGCAGACGAACTTAACCGTTCTACTAAAATGTCAAGCTCCCTTGGATTAAAAGGAACTATCGGTTATGCTCCTCCAGGTATGTTCACTTTAGTATTTTCTTCCATAATGTAAAAGCAAAGCATACAATCTAATATCAATTTTTCATGCTCTCTGCAATTATTTCTATATGTAATTTTGATGAACTAATTGTAGAATATGGCATGGGAAGCGAGTTGTCAACAAAAGGTGATGTGTATAGCTATGGCATCCTACTGCTTGAGATGTTTACAGGAAAAAGGCCGACCAATGAAAGATTCAGAGATGGTTTAAGTCTCCACAACTTTGTTAAGGCAGCACTGCCTGAACAAATAATCGAGATTACAGATCCTATTCTTGTTGAAGAAAGAGTCACACGAGGAACACCCGATGTAAAAAACTTGAGAAATGATAGACATCTTTGGTGCTTGAATTCACTATTCGAAATAGGACTCGCTTGTTCTGCTGAATCACCCAATGACCGGATTGACATGAGTGATGTTGTTACCAAGCTTTGTTCCATTAGAGACAAGATATTGCTTAGTCGAAAGGTAAGATATCTTCTTATCTTAGAAGAAATATTGTATCATTCCATAACTTAATGTATATTTCCACTGCTTTTGGAGATAATTGTTATGTTTAGATGACATGAAGAAGTAAAACAGATTACCTTGTTTTCACCATGCAGGTATCTAAGGTGTCGTATGGATGAAGTTGAGAGGCTTGGGTCAGTCAAAGTGTTGGATTTTATCTTTTGTTCACATATCTATTGGGCATTAGTAGGTCTCGCATCATTTCGCCTAAAAGCACTATGCTTTGAGAAAAGAATAAATATGCAATATTTATAGCTTTCCACCAATAATTTATCAGTGTAATTTGTATCAATGCTTTGTTTTTCTCTTTGCTTCTTAAACTATTGGATCCTCATCAAATAAGAACTCAAGATAATGCCAATGAACTTTGATTTTATCTATGTTACTCGAATTTGGAAGAATCTATTGAAATGTTTGATATGGGTTTATATGATTTTACATCATCTCAGTGTTGTCAGTAATCACCGAAATGGATGACTCTTTGGTTTTGTGTCCATATTAAATGATATAGATTTCCTTTCTATTGAACTCTTTTTTTTAAAACATTAATCTCATTATAAATTCTTATCATATTTTCAGCGCACTCGAATTCATATACTTCTGCATTGGTAACAATATCAGTATCAATCAAGTAAAGACTCAATTAGAAAATTTTCTTATTTTTTACCAAGTATTTTAGTTGTTGGTTTTATTCTCTTAATCTAACTTTCATGTACTCAAAAATTTTAGGACCCTCATAGGGATATTTCAATAAAATCTCTGTAAATGCATTTCTATTTTATTTCCACCTCCTTTTCCTTCTTAAATAAAATCTTAAATTGCTCATTGAATATTTTTTCTTTGACCCATTTAAACAAAGTTTCAAATTTTAGGACTGAAAAGCTAAAGGGAGTTTTACAAAATCTCTATAAATCCTTAAATAGAATAGTCTGAATAGATTATGGACATTGAGTAAATTTTCAAAAGATGCTTGTAAACAAAGTTTGTTATGATTTAGGCTTTGTTTAGCATTGTTTATCTAAAGTGCTTTTGGGATCAAAAATACTTTTGAAGCCAGAACAATGCTAATTAGATAACTTTTTGAGTTAGAAGTGCTTTTTAAAAGTACTAAACACTTAAATCTTAAACCAAACTTTTTAAAAGCACTTCTCAAAAGTAATGCTAAATTAGCCCTTAATTGCATAGGACCAATGTTTTCTTTTGTAAGAGGGCTTTGTGGTTGTCATTAAGTATGAGTAAAACACCGTATTGAGTGCAATGTTGAGGTAAATTGCAATCTTAAGTAGAGATATTGGTTTGAGCTTTGAAAATAACATTTTTGAGAGGGATAATCATAAACGCCGAATATAGACCATGAATTAATAAATATGGAAGATACCTAAAAAAATATAAGCATCAACAAAACTAGGTTTCGTATTGATAATTTCAACATTTTAATTATTGGTTAAATTCTGTTATTAGTGCCTGTACCTTGCGGAAGTTATGGATTTAGTCCATGTACTTTAATTTGATCAAATTTTGTCTTTATACTTTTCAAATTTGTCAATTTTAGTCCATTTACTTTTTAATTTTAAAGTTTTTTCCCTGACTCAAATGTTAGTAGTTAAATTCATTTGGTTAAATTCAATTACTAGTCTTCTACTATGCGTACATATGAAAATTTGGTCTATATTATCCAATTGGATCATTCTAAGTCCCCATGCTTTTCGAATTTTGAAATTTTAGTATTGATGCAAGTGACAGTTGTTAATCTGTTACCTGTATTTTTAGTGAGTAATATGTAGAAATAACAAGCTGACATAGTAGTGTACATATGATAATATGTTTTCCACATTAGATTTTAGAAATAACAAAACTAAACTTAATAAATTTAACAATTATTGTTTGGTGATAAAAATGACCAAATTAAAGTATGTGGATTAAATCCACAACTTTTATAAAATATAGGGACTAATAACATAATTTAACCTTTTTTGTTGAAATCAATAGATTTTTAGATAAGAATTGTTAATTTGCATATTGCTGCTAATAATTTGGGTAAAAAACCATTTTAGTCCCTCTCAATATCAATATTGATCAAATTGGTCCATTTAAAAAAAACAAAGCAATTTAATCCCTGTCAATTTCGAAAGTGAGCAAATAAGGACAATTAATCGTTGTGTTATTGTTTTCCATCAATTATATATATTTTCGATTGATATAATAACAAACGTAGCCCTCAAAGCTTACACATTCTGCCAATTTGATCTTTGATTAAACAAATTTAGCCCACAAAATTTGTGTAAATGTTGAGACTAAATTTGTTGAATCTTTTAGAATCAAGGCTAAATTGATAAAATATATAAACATTGAGAGCTAAATTTGTTATTGTATCAATCAAAATTATGTACAGTTTGCTTAATATCGAAGTTGAAAGGGAATTGAGAGGTCTTTTTACCAATAATTTGAGAGGAGGAAGTCTAAGCTGCTTTAAACAATCTGCATTAATTATTTTGAACACTCTCATTATAGGTTCTGATCATATAAGCTTTTTTTGACACAATGCTTAGAACTACCCAACCCATAAATAGGAAGATAATGCGCTTCAACGCACCGAACTCACGTCCTCCTACATTGACAACAATATCCATGTCAATCTAGACTCAATCGACACAATTATGCATTAATTAAAATCACAATTTCTTAATTAAATCCATCATAGAATCAATTTTAGTAAGCCTATAATAAGGAAAAGAAATTATTTCAAAACATTAAACAACCAGCAATACAAAACTAGTTAAATATATAAACAACTACCTCCTATAAAGAAATTGGAACATTAAACATATGACTTTATTTATTTATTTCTACCTGATCTTTGCTTCAATTTGGTTTCTAATTATTTAATAAATGGTTGCATGTCATGAAACATTATAACAATAGCTATAGGGAATCTAATGTTGAATATCACAATAATTTTTTAACATTAATTTTATTATAAATTCTTATTATATTTGTTTTTTTGGTGACTTATAATAACAGGGTTAAACCCGAACAACAAACGCGATTTAAACCCAGGCCACACCTGGGACGGTAAACACCCTTAACCATTAGGCCATCACATGAAATTCATCATATCTGGTTTTTTTTTATTTTTTATTTATACAATGCTTAGAACTATTCATAGTCTTTCTCCAATCCTTAAATAAGAAGATAATGAACTTCAACGCACTTAAACTCACGTCCTCCTGCACTAACAACAATATTAATACCAATTGAGTTAAGACTCAATCAGCAAATTAACAATAAATTTCTATGTTCTTTACTGGCTTCAGTCAAGTCTGGCGACTATGTTTTATTTTAACATAATGAAAGAGGCAAATTCTCAACAGCTAATCATTCGAGATTCGCATTAGGTATAAATAATATTGTATTAATAATTTATACTAATATTATACACATATATATATCTATACAACTATATATAAAAGGTGTTCCTTTCAAGACAACTGTCTTTTTCCTTTTTTATTTTAACATGAAAATCTTATGGTCAAATTTCATCTTTAATCTTTTTACTTTTTTTAAATTATATAAGAATAGTTAAATTTCAATTTTGATTTCTAAATTTCTCTCAAACTTGAAATTGAATCTTTATATTTTAATTTGACATAATTTGGCACCTCGATTTTTATAATGTCATTAGTTAGTTTAAATACTTTATTTTGACTAAAATGCTGATGTGAATTTTTAAGGATTGTTAACATCATTAAAATTATCTATTTAATTCAGGTCCATTACGATGTCACTTTTTTGTTACATGGATACTAAATGAGTATCTTTTTAATTTCAAAATGTCACGCTAGCCAATTTAATAATAGAATTATAACAGTGTTAACAAATGGACTTAAAATTTTAAATTCGAAAAGTAGAGAGACTAAATTCCTGAAAATAAAAGTAGGGAGATTATTTCTACATATACGATGAGTACAAGAACTTTGAGCATATTATAACCTTCAAACTTTTACTCTATAATTTAATTAGAAAATAAATAATAAACCCAACGTGAAGCGTGAGTGAAACCATACTAGTATTATATAAAAGGAATGCCACGAGGATTCTTTATCTAGCACGCATCCAACCCAATTTTTTTTCTTTTTTGAGGTTATATAATAATAGTCAAATTCTAGTTTTGACCTCTATATTAAGCTTAAATTTGAGATTTAATCTCTATACATTAATTGTCAACATAATTTGGTCCATTAACTTTTATAATGTCATTAATTAGTCTAAATACTTTATTTGACTAAAATGTTGACGTGAATTTTTCCTAGGAACACCATTATATATAAAAAAAATCATGATGAGTTAAATTCTAACAAGAAAAATACACATGCATTTTAATCAAGGCTTTGAAAGTTTTAAATAATATTTTAAATTATGCTATTAGTCTTTTTACTTTATCAAAGTTATGAATTTAATCTCTGTATTTTAATTTGGTATTTTTAGTTCATGTACTTTTCAAATTCTAAAATTTCAATCCTCACAAAATGATAACTATAAAAGTTATTAAGTTCTACTATTTTTAAAATCTGATGCAACAAACATATTATCATATGTGTAATGTCATGCCAACTTGATATTTTCACATGTTACTAACTAAAAATCGAGTTAACGGATTAACTACTGTCATTTGCATTAAGACTAAATTTTAAAATTTAAAAAGTACAAGGATTCAAAATGATCCAAGTGGAGAAAATAAACTAAATCTACAACTGTACAGGACTAGTAATGATTTCAAAATTCAAAAAATACAGAGATTAAAATTAACCAATTTGAAAACTACAGAAATTATATTTAATAAGATTAAAATACATTAATTAAATCTACAACTTTCATAAATTACAAAACTAATAGCAAAATTTGATTGAATACTGAATCTTGAAATGGTGCTTCAAGTCTTTGGTTGATCATTTTGCCTCAAAAGGTAACCAGCCTTGACTTATTTGGTTGTCCCACTTTTTTGAGGCATTTTCTTTCTCTTGTTTCTTGTTTTGCTTTGTTTTGAACCTTGTTCGAGTTGTTCTTTTAGTGCTTTCTTAATCAATAAATTTAATCTTAATTGCGAAAAAAAATAATGGTGTTAATTATTTGGATTAATTAATGTCACTAGTAAATAAATCTCAAATTTGAACATATATAATAAAATGATCATAATTATAATATGACTGAAGATAATTTATATCTAACATAAATTATACCAAATAAAAATATAGTAATTAAATAAAAAAATTAAAATTTTATGTATACATATAAAATTAAAGTTCATGTATAAATTTGACATTTATTCCTATTGTTTATTATTAATTTGTCTGGTCATGCATGACGTCTTATATGAATAATTATCTTCTTTTTTTTTGTACATTTTTGTTATTATTAAATTTAATAAATGTAAAATGACGTTTTACAGATCATATTTGATACGTTTATATATATATATGTTTCAAGTATTATTGATAATCTGTAAGCGAAAAACTCGGCATGTGAACTCAATTAAACAAATTATAATGTAAGAATCAGTCAAATTAAACAAATTTTCATAATTCAATCCAACAAAAGCAATGCTCTATAAATAGGTTAAAAAGGTGGTGGAGGCAAATATGTTCCCAAGAACCAGAAGGAAACATTCTCAAACAGAAATCAATCAAACTGATTCAAGTTATGGAAGTGGGCAATTCTTTCTTCATTGTTTGCATCCAACTTATAATTCTTGTCTCATGCTTCAACTTGCAGGGTCTTAACTTGCTTGGTTTAGCACATGCAGCAACTGTAGTCCGAGGAAATGACACTGATCTACAAGCTTTGCTCCAGTTTAAAGCCATGATAACCGGTGACCAACTCAAGGTTATGAACTCCTGGAATAGTTCAATTCACTTCTGCGAGTGGCATGGCGTTACATGTGGTCGCAACAATAGGAGAGTCATCAAGTTGGAATTGCAATTCCTCAAACTCTTGGGATCTTTATCTCCATTCATTGGAAATTTGAGCTTTCTCAAGGAGTTGAACCTTGCGAGTAACAACTTCCACAACCAGATTCCTCAAGAAATTGGTCGCTTAAGAAGATTGGAAACATTACAACTGTCCAATAATTCCATCACGGGTGAAATTCCTTCCAATTTATCCAGCTGTTCTAAGCTTACATTTGTCAGTATGAGAGGCAACCAACTAACAGGAGAAATACCTGCTTCATTGGGTCTCTTGGCAAACATGAAAACCTTGAGTTTTGCCATCAACAGATTGAGAGGGAGTATACCACCTTCGTTTGGGAACTTGACATCTCCAGAGGCACTTATTTTGAGGACTAATGCATTGAGCGGGGTTATACCTGAAGATATTGGACGACTGCCAAATCTTTCATTTTTCTCGGTAGAAGAAAATGCAATTTCTGGTATTATTTGTTAGAAATCAAACCCACTCCAAGCATAATCTAGAAGCATGAGACGTGGAGCAATTTTGTGCCATGCAAAGTGCTGAAATTTTAGCCATACAAAGTGCTCCATTATTGAGATGTTTTGTGGCTGGAAATTAAGTGGATTAATAGCCACATTTGTTGTCACTTTATCAGCCTATAAATAGAGGCTTGAACTTGTGTTGTAATGAAGAAAAATGAGAAGAAAAAAGAAATAAGAGAAGCAACGTGAGTGAGAGTGAGAAGGTTAGCAAACCTTGAGTGAGTTAAAATCTAGTAGCAGCTAGACTATCTAGTCATTGAGAAAATATTTGTAATCTTCGTATTGTAATATATTGAGTGTGTAATAAAAAGTAAATTTTCGGCCCATCACGTTTCCAACAAGTGGCATCAGAGCTACGGTTCGGAGCTTGGTTCGGAGTTCGGTTCGTGTCCGGTTCGTGTCCAGTTCGGAGTACCTTTGGTGTTCATCTAACAAGTCGATATGGGCGACGTAATTCAGCTACAAGTTCCACAATTGACGAAGACAAATTATGGAAATTGGAGCATTCGAATGAAGGCTTTGCTCGGTTCGCAAGATTGTTGGGAGATCGTTGAAAAGGATACATCGAGCCCGGAGATGCCGCTACAGAAGCAGCTTTATCAAATGACGCTAAGAAGGCGTTACGAGAAGCACGAAAGAAGGATCAAAAGGCATTGAATAGTATCTTTCAAGGTATGGATGAATCAACCTTCGAGAAAATATCAGATGTGAAGAACGCGAAGAATGCATGGGAGATTTTGCAAAAATCATTTCAAGGTGTAGAAAAAGCTAAAAAGGTACGCCTTCAGTCACTTAGAGCTGAATTTGAAATGTTAAAAATGAAGAGCTCCGAGAATATCGATGACTATGCCAATCGTGTAAAATCGGTGGTAAATGAAATGAAACGAAATGGAGAAACTCTTGACGAGGTAAGAGTGATGGAGAAAATTCTACGGTCACTCACACGTAAATTCGAGTACGTAGTCGTTGCCATCGAAGAATCAAAAGATTTGTCAAAGATGTCGCTCGAAGAACTTGTGGGTTCTCTGCAAGCCCATGAGCAAAAGATGAAGCTAAATGAAGATAGTGAAAATCTTGATCAAGCCTTGCATAGCAAGTTGTCCGTCGACGACGGAGAAACAAGTAATAACTTTAACCAAGGAAGAGGAAACCGCAGAGGATACCGTGGAGGCTACCGTGGTGGAAACAGAAGAGGAAGAGGATCACGAGGACGTGGAAATCAATCATATGGGAGATATCAAGAAAATAAAGATTATCAAACATCCAACCGTGGACGTGGATCTAGAGGTCGTGGCCGAGGCAGATTTCAAGAAAATAAATCTCAGGTACAATGCTACAACTGTAACAAGTATGGACATTTCAGTTACGAGTGCAGATCAACACACAAAGTGGATGAAAGAAACCATGTAGCAGTCGCAGCAGAAGGCAACGAAAAAGTGGAATCAAGTGTCTTTCTCACTTACGGAGAAAATGAAGATCGCAAGAGAAGTGTGTGGTATCTCGACAACGGTGCAAGCAACCACATGTGTGGAAAAAAGGAGCTGTTCACAGAATTAGATGAAACAGTTCATGGAAAAATAACTTTTGGAGACAACTCACATGCAGAAATCAAAGGAAAGGGCAAGGTTGTTATAACACAAAGGAATGGAGAGAAGAAGTACATCTCAGACGTTTACTACGTACCAGCTTTGAAGAGCAACCTGATCAGTCTTGGTCAACTCCTAGAAAAAGGATATGAAGTTCATATGAAAGACCGCTCACTAGCCATCAGGAACAAAAGTGGAGAATTAGTTGTTCGAGTTGATATGACGCGAAATCGTCTTTTCACCCTCGACATCGAGTCTGGAGAAGTAAAATGCATGAAGACGGATCTGAAGAATGAATCATGGTTGTGGCACTTAAGGTACGGACATCTCGGATTTTCTGGCTTGAAGCTGTTGTCGAAGACAAATATGGTGAATGGATTACCAAGTATTAATCATCCAGATCAACTGTGTGAAGCCTGTGTCAAAGGAAAGCAGCATAGGCAGAAATTTGAAGTAGGAAAATCTCGAAGAGCTAGAAGACCATTGGAAATTGTACACACCGACATATCTGGTCTGTACGACATTGAATCACTCGGTGGAAACAGGTACTACCTAACTTTTATTGATGATTATAGCAGAAAATGTTGGGTTTATTTTCTCAAAGAAAAATCGGAAGCCCTAGAAAAATTCAAGGAGTTCAAAGCAATGGTGGAAAAACAGAGTGGTCGATATTTGAAGATACTCAGATCCGATAGAGGAGGCGAGTATACTGCAAAGCTTTATGAAAGTTTCTGCAAGGATCATGGAATCATTCATCAGTTAACAGCCAGACGCACTCCACAACAAAACGGAGTTGCAGAAAGGAAGAATCGGACAATTCTGGATATGGCAAGAAGCATGATAAAAGGTAAACACCTTCCGAGAACTTTCTGGGCTGAAGCCGTTGAATGCGCAGTTTATCTGTTGAATCAATGTCCAACAAAAAGTGTAAGACACAAGACACCAGAAGAAGCATGGAGCGATCACAAGCCAAGAGTTGGACACCTCAAAATTTTTGGATGCATTGCATATGCACACGTTCCTGAGCAACAGAGGAAAAAGCTTGACGATAGAGGAGAGAAGTGTATCTTTATAGGCTATGACAAAAGAAGTAAGGCCTACAGACTTTATAATCCTCTTACTAAGAAATTGATTATCTCAAGAGATGTCGAGTTCGATGAAGCGGATTACTGGAGATGGAGTGAAGAAGAAAAGAAAGTGGAAGGATTATTTTTCAACGAAGACAACAATGATGTCATCAACCAAGAAGAACAAGGCGATGATCAAAGTCCTGGTACAACAGCCCCTTCGTCACCAACCAGCAGCAGCGGAAGCAGCAGCTCAGATGAAGCACCCACAAGAACACGGAGTCTCAACGACATCTACAATTCTACGGAACCTGTAGAGACGCAGTTCGATTATTCACTATTCTGTCTAATGACAGAATGTGATCCAGTGACATACGAAGAAGCAATTGAAGACAATAAATGGAAGAAGGCCATGGACGAGGAGATTGCTGCAATAAGAAGGAATGACACGTGGGAGCTAACAAGTCTGCCAGAAGGACATAGCCCGATTGGTGTCAAGTGGGTGTACAAGACGAAGACCAACAAAGAAGGAAAAGTAGAGAAATACAAGGCAAGACTAGTCGCCAAAGGCTACAAGCAAAGACAAGGAGTGGACTATGATGAAATATTTGCTCCAGTCGCAAGAATAGACACAATTAGGCTTCTCATAGCGGTCGCAGCACAATACAAATGGAAAATCTATCAGATGGACGTCAAGTCTGCATTCCTGAATGGCTACTTGGAGGAGGAAGTCTACATAGAACAACCACCTGGATATAGCATACAAGGTAAGGAGGACAAAGTCTACCGATTGAAGAAAGCTTTGTATGGATTGAAGCAAGCCCCAAGAGCATGGAACACAAGGATCGACGAGTACTTCCGAAGAAATGGACTCATCAAAAGCCCGCACGAGCACACCCTGTACACAAAGAAGAATGGATATGGAGATATCATGATCGTATGCCTATATGTGGATGACATGATCTTCACCGGAAACAATCCAGGTATGTCTGATGATTTCAACAAAGCTATGACTAAAGAATTTGAAATGACAGATATCGGTGAGATGTCATACTTTCTTGGAGTCGAGGTGAAACAAATGCAAGATGGAATTTTTGTCTCTCAAAAGAAGTATGCGGAGCAGATTTTGAACAAGTTCAAAATGAAGGATTGCAAGCCAGTAGTCACGCCAGCTGATCCAGGGATGAAGCTAAGCGTTGATTCGACAAGGGAGTCGATAAATCCGACGTTGTTTAAAAGTCTCGTTGGAAGTTTAAGGTATTTGACAATCACACGACCAGATATTACATATGCAGTAGGATTGGTGAGCAGATTCATGGAGAAGCCGAAGCAAGACCACTTAATTGCCGCAAAAAGAATTTTGAGATATATCAAAGGTACGATGAACCATGGTTTATTCTATACCCACTCACAAGATTCAAAATTAGTTGGCTACTCAGATAGCGATTATGGGGGAGACTTGGATGATCGGAAAAGCACTTCCGGATATGCATTCCACATCAGTTCCGCAGTTTTTCATGGTCGTCAAAGAAGCAACAAACAATTGCTCTCTCAACATGTGAAGCAGAGTATATGGCCGCAGCAACTTGTACATGCCAAGCAATGTGGTTGAAGAATATTTTGGGAGAAATAGGTGTTTCAAATGAAGGTCCAATTACCATCTACGTTGACAACAAATCCGCTATATCACTTGCCAAGAATCCGGTGTCGCACAGCCGAAGCAAGCACATCGATACGAAGTATCATTTTATCCGAGAGCAAGTGAAAAACAAAAACGTGGAGTTGGTCCATTGCAGGACAGAAGATCAACTGGCAGATATTTTCACAAAGCCGTTGAAAGTGGAGACATTCAACAAATTCAAAGAGAAGCTCGGTATGAAAGTTGGGTTTGAGGGGGAGTGTTAGAAATCAAACCCACTCCAAGCATAATCTAGAAGCATGAGACGTGGAGCAATTTTGTGCCATGCAAAGTGCTGAAATTTTAGCCATACAAAGTGCTCCATTATTGAGATGTTTTGTGGCTGGAAATTAAGTGGATTAATAGCCACATTTGTTGTCACTTTATCAGCCTATAAATAGAGGCTTGAACTTGTGTTGTAATGAAGAAAAATGAGAAGAAAAAAGAAATATGAGAAGCAACGTGAGTGAGAGTGAGAAGGTTAGCAAACCTTGAGTGAGTTAAAATCTAGCAGCAGCTAGACTATCTAGTCATTGAGAAAATATTTGTAATCTTCGTATTGTAATATATTGAGTGTGTAATAAAAAGTAAATTTTCGGCCCATCACGTTTCCAACATTATTCCCGTCAGAATGTTCAATCTCTCCAATATTAGAAGCTTTGATATTGGTGGGAACAATATTCAAGGTACTCTTCCTTCTAATTTAGCAATCACTATGCCATATATTGACTTCTTTTCCGTATGGGGAAACCAACTCTCTGGAAAAATTCCGATTTCTATATCCAATGCCTCGAACCTGTATATGCTCCAGCTTGATAGGAATATATTTAGTGGAAATGTTCCTTCCTTAGAAAAGCTGGATAAACTATCTATACTTCTTCTAGGCACAAACCATTTGGGAACTGGAACAGGAGGTGATTTGAACTTTCTCTGTAGTTTAGTCAATAATACCAAACTAGATAGTCTAGATATACGAACAAATAATTTTGGAGGGGTACTTCCCGAATGCATTAGCAATTTCTCTAGCAGCCTTCAATTTTTAGAAATAGAAAATAACAAAATATTGGGGAGAATCCCTGATGGGATTGGAAATCTTATCAATTTGGGGGTGCCGCAGGTATCACAAAATCAACTATCAGGTCCCATTCCTGTAAACATCGGGAGGATTCAGAAGCTAAATTCATTTGACGCTCGTAATAATTTTCTCACTGGGACTATTCCCTATTCTATTGGAAATTTAACAGGGTTAACATTACTTGCTTTAGGAGTTAACAATCTTCAGGGAAACATTCCTTCAAGTCTTGGTAACAGCCAAAATTTGCTTGTATTGGGTCTTTCTTACAACAATCTTAGTGGATCAATACCGCCTCAAGTACTTGGACTTTCATCCTTGTCCATTTTACTAAACTTATCATCAAACTATTTGACTGGAGAGCTTTCAGTAGACGTAGAAAAACTAACAAATCTAGGAGATTTGGATTTTTCAAAAAATAAGTTATCCGGTTTGATACCAAAGAGCCTTGGTAGCTGTGTGAGACTAGAGAGGTTGTTCCTTGGTGGTAATTTGTTTGAAGGACCCATTCCTTCATCTTTGAGTTCATTGAGAGGTCTTGTAGAGTTGGACGTATCTGAAAATAATCTTTCAGGTGGGGTTCCAGAATTTCTTGTGAGTTTTAAAGCCTTGAAGTATTTAAATCTCTCTTTCAATAATTTTGAAGGAGTGCTACCAAGTGGAGGTCTCTTTAAGAATGCCAGTGCTGTATTTGTTGAGGGAAACAATAAGCTATGTGGAGGCATCCCTGAGTTACAATTGTCAAGATGTAACTCGAAAAAATCATCAAAGACTTCTCTTAGATTCAAAATTGTAATTGTTGTTGTTGTTGTTGTTGTTGTTATATTAGGAGTGACTTTGGTATTGTCTATTGTTCTCATCATTTGGTTCAGAAAGAGGAAAGTGCAGCAACCGATATCAACTTTTGCGGAAATTTCTCTTTTATGGTTATCATACCAAAGGATCCTAAAGGCTACTAACGAATTCTCCATGCGGAATTTGGTTGGTTCGGGGAGTTTCGGTTCTGTATACAAAGGAATTCTTGAAGAGAGTGGAGTAGTTATTGCAGTAAAGGTTCTTAATCTTTTGGACCATAGATCATCTAGGAGTTTTTTGGTTGAATGTGAGACCTTGAAGAACATTCGACATCGGAATCTTGTCAAGGTATTAACAGCAATTTCAGGTGTTGATTATCAAGGCAATGATTTTAAAGCCTTAGTTTATGAGTTCATGGTAAATGGAAGCTTGGAGGACTGGCTGCATTCTCCGACAGGTACCAGTGAATTGGAGATGATGAGAAAGCTAAACTTCTTCAAAAGAGTAAGCGTGGCGATAGATGTTGCTCATGCACTTGAATATCTGCACCATCATTGTGAAACATCGATCATTCATTGTGACCTCAAGCCAAGCAATATACTACTTGATGAGGAAATGGTTGGCCATATAAGTGACTTTGGCTTAGCGAAAATCATTTCTGCAGACGAACCTAACTGTTCTACTAAGATGTCAAGCTCCCTTGGATTAAGAGGAACTATCGGTTATGCTCCTCCAGGTATGTTCACTTTAGTATTTTCTTCCATAATGTAAAAGCAAAGCATACAATCTAATTTCAATTTTTCATGCTCTCTGCAATTATTTCTATATGTAATTGTGATGAACTAATTGTAGAATATGGCATGGGAAGCGAGTTGTCAACAAAAGGTGATGTGTATAGCTATGGCATCCTACTGCTTGAGATGTTTACAGGAAAAAGGCCAACCGATGAAAGGTTCAGAGAAGGTTTAAGTCTCCAGAACTTTGTTAAGGCAGCACTGCCTGAACGAATAATCGAGATTACAGATCCTATTCTTGTTCAAGAAAGAGTGAGACGAGGAACTCCCAATGTAAACAACTTTAGAAATGATAGGTATCTTCAGTGCTTGAATTCACTATTCGAAATAGGACTCGCTTGTTCTGCTGAATCACCCAATGAGCGGATTGACATAAGTGATGTTGCTACCAAGCTTTGTTCTATTAAAGACAAACTTCATTCAACTAGATTACCTCGTGAGGTTCGAACTTAAATATGTGGCTCAATCGAAAAGAATAAGTGTGCAATATTTATAGCTTTCCACCAATAATTTCTCAGTGTAATTTGTATTAATGCTTTGTTTTTCTCTTTGCTTATTAAACTATTGGATTGCCATCAAATCAGAATAAGATAATGCCAATAAGCTTTACTTTCGTACACCTTTTGGGGCTTGATATTTTTTTTATGTTACTCGAATTTGGAAGAACGTACAAAAATGTTTGATATATCTTATTTAATTTTAATTATAAAAATAATTAACAATATTAAAAAATTTATTCGAGCCAAAAAAAAAAAATTCAAAGGCCTTACGGGCTATATTAGGCTTTGGATAAGTATTTTTCAAGCTTGACATGGGGAACAACAATTTGAGTGTAAAAATAAAATTTAAATAATATAATTATTATTAATATTGGAAAAATTATATAAAATTTTCATTACCAAAGTTAACTTTAAAGTAGCATATGCAAATTTTTTATATGAATTAAAATTTTATTATTAAAAAATCGATAGTATTTGGTAAAATAATTAAAATAAGCATAAAAATATATTATATTAAAAAAGAATACGAGGGGCAAAACATAATTTAACTTAATTTACACTTTTAACTTAATTAGTTTATCCGTAGCCTTTGGGACCATAGTAGTCACAACACAAGATGGGGCAGAAATAACGTCAGCTCATTCGGCTTTAACCCAGTAGGCGAATATGAGTCTTAGGGAGAACAAGAGCTAAAATCTATCAAATATGTTACCTTTAAAAAGAATCTCATTTCGCTGAAGCCACAAGGTTGCGTCAAAAATCATCCTCCACGTGCAATGGCTGCTCGAACGATTGATAGCAAACTGCTATGCAAGAAAGAAATCCAATGGGTTCGAGGGGGACACCCAGCACACATCCCAGAGGCTATAGCAGTGCTGCCAAATTGCCCAGGATTCGGCGCAATTGAAGAAGATGTGGTCCACCGTCTCAGGAAACTTAAGGCAAAAGGGGCAAGCTACCGTTTCCCAAGAGATTACACCACACTTTTCTAACTCAACTTTACATGGCAGCCTATTGCGAGTTAACATCCAGTTAAAGATCTCGACTTTCAACGGGGCAAGGCCGGCCCAAAGAAACTTGGCGAAGCTTATTATTGGGTGAGGATCTCGAAAGAACCGTTTGGTAGTAGGATTTGGCGGAGTAATGTCCATTCGATGCTGCCTTCCACAGCAAACGGTCCGATCTGGACACATCAAGGACGCAACTATGGATGAGTTGCCAGAAGTCAGCCCCTCGGTTCCTTTCCCAGTCAAAAAGTTGCCGTCTAAATTCAATATTCCATTCCCACTAGTCGTTACTAACAGAACCAAACTCAGCAACTTTCCCCGTTTTATTAGTTGCCAAAGCAAAAACTCTCGGGAACTTTATTTTAATTATAATGATAATAATAATAAAGCTTGAATGACTTTTAGTATGTGAACAGGCGATTTCAGATTCCATGATTTTGAAGACTCATTCAAAGGCTTTTGAAGTTGCATTATTGCTTGGAAGACTATTTAGAAAACAGTCATTCCAGGTAATCTTGAAAGTAACCATATACAAAACCTATGCAGTCCCAATCCTAAAGAGAATATAAATAAAAAGAAAATAAAAAAGGTCAGCCGGTGATAACTAGGTTTATTTTGGTATCTGAATTCATTTTGATATCTGAATTTAAAAAATATAAAAATTTGATGATGTGGCACTATCGAATTGTGCCACATCTTCACTTGAAAATTTAAAAAATATAAATTTTCAGGCGATGACATTGTGCAGTATTAGAATGTCACATACAATGGTCTGATAATCGAATCGGTGGTTGAATTAGTCAGACTACTAGTTTCATATTCAATAAATTTGATATCCGTTCAATTGTTAGACCAACAATTATTAAATAGATAATTAAAAAAAATTATTAAACGTTGTTTGTACTAGTTTCATATTCAATAAATTTGATATCCGTTCAATTGGTTCGAACGACAAATTCAGTCATAGTCCAAGAAAATTGGTCATATAATTAAATCTGGATGAAATCCAAGTTTACAAATCAAAAAGAATCTAGTTAGCGAGTTTAGGTAACAAAGTAAACCCAAAAAACAAGAATAAATACAAAAGTTGACTTAATTACCAAATTTATTGGTGAAAAATTATATCACCCTTTAATAAATATATAAAAAAACTACCTATAAAGAATCTGGAGCAATACACCGGCCGGCAATTTGGTTTTTCTACCTTATATTTGCTTTCAATTTGGTTGCCAATTAAAAAATAAATTGTCGCAAAACTTGACAATAATAGCAATGGGAAACTGATATTGAAGATGAGGATAATTAAATATGGCAATTGTCAACAGCTGATATGTCATCTTAATAAGAAATACATGAGATTTTTCAGTCATCTTCTTGTTCAATCTTCTTTGCATTCATTTCTTTGTTTCAGTTCTCCTTAGTTTACATGTCCAAACACCAACAGTAGTCCAAACACAAATCAATATCCTCAATTAAGAAATTGATTCAGGTTGATGGATCTATCAAAAAAGCATTTGGAAGCGTCCAGCACTTCTCTCCTGGTGTGCACTGAAGTTATAATTCTTCTCTCCTGCTTCAACTTGCTGGGTCATTACTTCCTTGGTTTAGCAACAGCAACCATTGTAATCAGAGGAAATGACACTGATCAACAAGCTTTACTCCAATTCAAATCCAAGATAACCAGTGATCCGCTTAAGGTTATGGAGTCTTGGAATAGTTCCATTCACTTCTGTCAATGGTATGGTGTTACATGCAGTCGCAAGCATCAGAGAGTCACCAAGTTGGAACTGCAACTCCTCAAAGTCTCGGGATCTTTATCACCTTACATTGGAAATTTGAGTTTTCTCAGGGAGTTTAATCTTGCGGGTAATAGCTTCTACAACCAGATTCCTCAAGAAATTGGTCGTTTAAGAAGATTGGAAATATTAGACCTGATCAATAACTCCATCAGTGGTGAAATCCCTTCCAACTTATCTGCTTGTTCTAAGCTTACATATGTCCGTATGAGAAGCAACCAGCTCAGAGGAGAAATCCCTGGTTCTTTTGGTCTCTTGTCAAAGCTGAAATTCTTGAGTTTTATCAACAACAGTTTAACAGGGAGCATCCCGCCTGCATTGGGGAACTTGTCATCCCTGGAGGAACTTTATTTCGTATATAATGCATTAAGTGGGATTCTACCTGAAGCTCTTGGACGACTGACAAATCTAACAAAGTTCTCGGCAGATGAAAATGCAATATCTGGTATTATTCCGACCGCAATGTTCAATCTATCCAATATTATAGTCTTCTCCATAGGGGGAAACGAGATTCAAGGTACTCTTGATCCTAACTTAGCAATCACTATGCCATATGTTGAAGTTCTTTCTGTATGGGGAAACCGAATCTATGGAGAAATTCCTATTTCTATATCCAATGCCTCAAATCTATATCAACTTCAACTTGATGGGAACAGACTTAGTGGAAATGTGGCTTCCTTAGAAAAGCTGGAAAAACTGTTTGTGCTTAATCTAGCCGAAAACCATTTGGGAAATGGGAGAGAAGGTGACTTGAACTTTATTTGCACTTTAGTCAACAAAACCACATTAAAATATCTAGATATAGGCATAAACAATTTGGGAGGGGTGTTTCCTGAATGCATTAGCAATTTTTCTAGCAACCTTTTGCAATTAGTAATACAACAAAACAAAATATGGGGAAGAATTCCGGAGGGGATTGCAAATCTCATCAATTTGGAGACTCTAGGGGCATCAAGAAATCAACTATCGGGTCCCATTCCCTCTGATATTGGAAGGCTTCAGAACCTAAAGATATTTTATGCTTCTAATAATTCTTTGTCTGGGTATATTCCTCATTCTATTGGAAATTTGACAGTGCTAACCAAACTTGCTTTAGATTTTAACAATCTTCAGGGCACGATTCCCTCTAGTCTAGGTAATTGCCAAAATTTGCTTGTAATAGGTCTTTCACATAACAATCTTAGTGGACCAATACACCCTCAAGTACTTGGACTCCCATCCTTGTCCATAATACTAGACTTATCATCAAACTATTTGACTGGTGAGCTTCCTGTTGCAGTAGCAAATCTGAAAAGTCTAGGTGAATTCCATGTTTCAAAAAATAAGTTATGTGGTTTGCTTCCAAGCAGCCTTGGTAGCTGTGTAAGCCTAGAGAAGCTGTTTTTGGATGGCAATTTGTTTGAAGGGCCCATTCCTTCATCTTTGAGTTCATTGAAAGGTCTTGAGGCATTAGATGTGTCTGACAATAATCTTTCAGGTGAGGTTCCAGAATTTCTTGTGACCTTTGGGGCATTAGAGTATTTAAATCTCTCTTTCAATAATTTTGAAGGAGTGATACCAAGTGGAGGAATCTTTAAGAATGCTAGTGCTACATTTGTTGAGGGAAACAGTAAGCTTTGTGGAGGCATCCCCGAGTTACACTTGTTAACATGTAACTCGAAAACATCATCAAGCAATTCCCTTAGATTAAAAGTTGCAATTATTGTTGTGACTTTAGGAATGACTCTGGCTTTTACTTGTCTCCTCATCTTGCGGTTTAGAAAGAAGAAAGAGAAACAGGCAACAACAACTAGCGTAGAAAATTCCCTTTTACGGTTATCTTACCAAAGCATCCTAAGGGCTACGGATGGATTCTCCACGCAGAATTTGGTTGGTTCAGGAAGCTTTGGTTCTGTATACAAAGGAGTTCTTGAAGCTAGTGGAGCAGTTATTGCAGTAAAGGTGCTTAATCTTCTGAATCGTGGAGCTTCTAGGAGTTTCCTGGCTGAATGCGAGGCCTTGAAGAACATTCGACATCGAAATCTTGTCAAGGTACTAACAGCTATTTCAGGAGTCGATGACCAAGGCAATGGTTTTAAAGCCTTGGTTTTTGAGTTCATGGAAAATGGAAGCTTGGAGGACTGGTTGCATCCAGTACTTATTGGCATGAATGAACCAGAGACGGCCAGAAACCTAAACTTCTTCCAAAGAGTAAGTGTGGCTATAGATGTTGCTCATGCACTCGAATATCTGCACCATCATTGTGAAGAACCAATCATTCATTGTGACCTCAAGCCAAGCAATATTCTACTTGATGAGGAAATGGTTGGTCATATAAGTGACTTCGGCTTAGCAAAAATCATTTCTACGGACAGACTGAACTATTCTGCTAATAAATCAAGCTCCCTTGGACTAAGAGGAACTATTGGTTATGCCGCACCAGGTAATATCAATTAATTAATTTCTTCCATTATTTAATAGCAAAGCATACAATCTAAAAACACTTTTTCGTATATTAAGTGGGTTTCCCTTTGTAGTTTTTTCTATATGTAATTTGTGATGAATTAATTGTAGAATATGGCATGGGAAATGAGTTGTCAACGAAAGGTGATGTGTATAGCTTTGGTATTCTTTTGCTAGAGATGTTTACGGGGAAAAGGCCGACCGATGAAGGGTTCAAAGAAGGTTTAAGTCTTCACAATTTAGTTAAGGAAGCTTTGCCCGAACGAGTGACTGACATTATAGATCCCATTCTTCTTCAAGAAAGAATCAAACGAGGAACTTTCAATGAAAATAGCCTAGGGAGTGATATAGATCTTCGATGCTTGAATTTAATATTTGAAATCGGACTCACTTGTTCTTCGAAATCACCGCATGAGCGTATTGGCATGAGTGATGTTGTTACCAAGCTTTGTACCATTAGAGACAAGCTTCATCCAACTTGATTACGTTTTGAGATTGGAACTTAAATATATTGCTCAATCACCAGGTAATATTATTTTTGTATCTTAACAAAATACTCAATCATTTAATCACTAATTTTGAGATGAATGTCGCTTTTAAATGATATGAAATAGTAAAAAAGATTTCCTTGTTTTCTTAAGTTGCAGGTATCTATGGTGCCATAAGAATGGACTTGAGAGGTCAGGCTAAGTGCTGTTTGTTTATGTTTTGTTTAGGCAAATAAGTTAACAAAACGAGTAATGAAACCACTGTTTGGTTTATACGAATAAGTTGACTTAATAATGATGTCGAATTATGAGTGTACTACTTATTGTATCAATATTGCAATTTAACATGCCAATAGAACTTTATATTGTTGAAATTAAAGATTTGAATGTGTGTGTTGAGTTATAAGATCTAAAATAATGATGTCAAGTTTATGACTAAACATGTCACTGACCAAACATTGCAGGACAACCTTGGTTGTAACAGTGTTTTCATTTCAAAAAATATTCGGTACACTACTAGTGAAGTAATATTGTAAAATATTGCAAAAAAAAACATGTTTACAAAAAAAATGACATGTGACAATTTATTAAGGTTGCTTGTTGAATAAAAAATATTAGAAATTCTATCACACGTGCATGTGTGTGAGAACCACGTATTTAGAACGTAAAAGTTTGTTTGAAAATCCCATAATATGTATTATATATTTTATTGTTTTTTGTTCAAAAGAAAAGAGTAAAATACTCTCAAATACAATACGTTATTTTAATTACGAAAAAATATTTTCATAATTTCTCTAATCAAATTGGTGCTTAATTGACTCATGACACAAACTCAATCAAAAACTTAAATAATAGTATGTATAAATTATTTAAAGATTTATGACTAATCATATATTTATTTCAGATTCTTTTTATTTTTTCATCTTATCAACTCAAATTAAAAACTAGCAGTTAATCTTGTTACCTTCGAATACTAAAATATATAGCTTTTGTTAAATACAGATACGAAAATGAATAAAAAAATAACATAGTACCACAATAGAAAAAGTGTCAAACTCGGGTATTAAATAATATATTAAGAAAAAGTTAAAAACTTAAAATCTTAGTCTAATAATTAATACCATTAGTAATTTTCGTCAAATTTTATTAACTTAATATGTTTATTTTTCATTAATTATATGCTAGATATATGAGAGAAGCCTAATCACATGCTAAGTTAGCATTTCAAGTACAGGGATGAAATATTAAAATTTCAAACTATAGGGACGGATAATAGATTTCGACCAATCTGAAAACTACAAAGGATGCACGAGGAACTGGAGTTTTCGCTGACGCAACGTGTTTTTATTTTTTTTATTCTTATTTGACTGATCAATCTCCCTAATCTTTGGTACTTTCCCTAATCAATTCTAACTTTTCTCATCTATAAAATCCAACTAAAACTCTATGATAAAAGAAAAACCCAACTAAAACTCTATCATGTTGACAATTTTAATTAAAATAAAATACAAACCTTACGATAATTTTAGTTAAAATAATCAAAAATACTTTCATCCTAATCAAATTATTGATATTACTTATTGCTTTCGAGAGTTATAATACAAACAATTCTTTTAATTGTTTCAATTTAATCTTGACTCTAATCAATTTGAGTTCACTTCCAAGTGTATTATTGATCTATAAATAGTCAATTAATTCATTCGCATTTTATCATGTCAATTTATTCAAGTTTTGTTTGTTTACTTTTCCAATGATGAATTTCAAAAGTATTACGTTTTTTGTCGTGTTTTTGTCATGTCTTTTGGTCTCAAGGGCCGAAAAAGTTGAAGTTGTGGTTGAAGGAGCAACTCCCATTGCTCAAACCGATGAAGATTTTATTTGTGTTACCCTTGATTGGTGGCCTACAAACAAGTGTGATTATGATCAATGTCCGTGGGGTCAAGCTGGACTTTTTAATTTGGTAATTTCATTTTATTTTTTTTAGTATATATTGATTAAAGACTATTTATTTACTTAGATGTTTATTATTTTGTATTATATATTCCATTGGTAGGATTTGAAGAACAAGATTCTTGAAAAGGCTGTAAAAGGTGAGTATTGGAGTTATGCTAATGAATGTTTTGTTTACTAGTTATTTATTTATTTATTGATATGAGCAGCTTCTAATATGCTAATTAATGTTGGTGAATAAATTATGGTTTCAGCATTTCATCCTTTAAGAATTAGAGTTGGAGGTTCGTTGCAAGATCAAGTGGTGTATAATGTTCGAAATAATATTGAGAATTGCCAACCATTCCAAAAACAAGACAAGGGCTTCTTATTCGGTTTCTCCATTGGATGTCTTGACATGAAGAGATGGGATGAACTCAATGAGTTTTTCAATCAAACTCGGTATAAATTTATGACTACTATGTTATTTTAAAATAGTAATTATGATGTGAGCTACTCATGTTATTTTTATGTTGTAGAGCTAAAGTTACATTTGGTTTAAATGCTCTTATCGGAAGAAAAGAGTCCGAAACTGAAAAGACTCTTTGGGTTGGTGATTGGTATTCACATAATGCTCGGGATCTCATGAGTTATACAATTTCCAAAGGATATACAATTGACTCTTATGAATTAGGTATTTGATTGGTATCAATATTTTTATGTTTTTAGATTAGTTTATATATGATTGACTCTCATCATATTCGATTTTCTTTTCATTTTTTTTAGGAAATGAATTGTGTGGAGTAGGAGTTAGTGCTAGGATTGAAGCTAAACAATATGCAAAAGATATGGCAACACTTAAAAATCTTGTAAAAGGGATGTATCCAAATCAAAAAACTCAACCTAAGGTTTTAGGCCCGGGAGGTTTCTATGACAAGAAATGGTTTGATACTTTTTTGGATGCTTCAGGACATGACGTTATTGATGGAGTTACACATCATATTTATAATCTCGGACCTGGTATCTATCTATATATAAATTAAAATGATATTATTATTATTTATTGTTGTTCCATGATTCGTTTAACATTATTGATGATTAATGCAGGTAATAACCCAGATGTGGTTCGTCGTGTCCAAGATCCATTTTTCTTGACTCAAATTGCTCAAACATTTAAAGATGTTTCAAATGCTATTGACAAATTTGCACCATGGTCTGGTGCATGGGTTAGTGAATCGGGTGGAGCTTATAACAGTGGTGGCCAATTAGTGTCGTATACATTTGCATTTGGCTTTTGGTAAGTGTTTTTCAAATCTTTTATTAGTTGATTGTTTTTAAGGCCCTGTTAAAATCTAATGATTAACTTATGACTCCAACAGGTACTTGGACCAATTGGGAATGACATCAGTTTATAACCACAAAGTTTATTGCAGACAAGCTTTGACCGGGGGCAATTATGCTCTTCTTAATACTACCACATTTGTTCCCAATCCAGATTATTACGGGTATCTTTCATATATTTTCCACCGTATCTGTTGTTAATTTCATTTGTTGTTAATTTCATTTGTTAAAATATCTTTTGCAGTGCACTTTTGTGGCATAGAGTTATGGGGAGTAAAGTTCTTTCCGTCATGCATAAGGGTTCTCCGTATTTACGTGTATACTCTCATTGTGCCAAAAAGGAGGTAATTTTTATTATTTTGGTTGACTCAATTAATTTAAATTTAATTTTTTATTTATTAAAATTTTTTTTGGTTGCAGCCCGGGGTTTCTTTTGTTTTCATCAACTTATCAAAGAATACCTCATTTGAAATCGATCTTTTCCATGATCTAAATTTAAATGGCGGGAGTCCAAATTTTGAATTTAAAGGACACAAAAAACGAGAAGAGTATCATTTGACTCCAAAAGATGGGAACATCTTAAGCAGTATTGTATTGTTGAACGGAACACCACTGGAACTTTCAGACTCGTTGGAGATACCAAAACTAAAGCCGAAGCTTGTGGATGGTTTGAAACCCATTAGCATCGCTGCTCATTCAATTGCATTCGTAACCATAAGAGATTTCAATGCACCTGCATGTTCTTAAGATTTTATTTCTTTTAGGGTCAAAATTTATTTATTTTATTCATTAGGCAAATTTAGAATTTTTGGTTTTTGAGTTACAAGATTTATTAATTTTATTCATTAGGTCAATTTAGGTTATCATATTATTTTTTTAATTTTTAATTTGTTCCTTATTATTAAAATAAATTATTCTTTTTTATTCTTTTACTATTTGTTTCTTTTTATTTTTTAATTTAATATATAATTATGTTTAGGAACAATTTGTGTTCTTTTTTATTCTTTTACTATTTGTTTCTTTTTATTTTTTAATTTAATATATAATTATGTTTAGGAACAATTTGTGTTTACATTGCCTTTTTTACAATTTTTAAAAAAAATAAACAGTAAATGAAAACAAATTTTACTCTTAAATAAATAAAGATTTTCTGAAGATTTTACAATACATTAATGTTGGAACAGACATGTATGATGGCCTGTTACCTCGAAACTCATTCATATTTCTCTATGTGTGTTACTGACTCGCCATCAAAATAAGTTACTACTGGTAGACGAAGAAAATAGTCATTTATGAGTTGGTCAAACTTTGTACCAGTCCTTTAAAAATTTATTAATATTTGAGCTATGATTGTAAACAAAGAATTATTTTGTGGCTGCATTCCTACAACTGTGAAATGGCCCAATTGGACCCCAGCAAAGAAGTGGTCCAATATTTATTTCAAGACCTAACATCATTTGCAGGTAATGGGACATGAATATTCTGTATAATTTTACACTGGAACTTGCGGTTTATGATTATGGTAGCAATTACAATAAATTTGTGCATATCAACAAGCAAAAACTCAACAGACACCATTGTTTTTCCGTATTTACTTTTTTAAGCAAAAAATAGGAAATTAGGATGAAAAGGAAATTTATAATGTTAAAGAGATACGATAACGTTAAATTATAGTTTTATATAATCCCTTCTCAACTTTCGAATGATGTGAAGTAAATATATTTAATTGAAGTTGCTTAATTTAATAGTTTATGCATTTAAATTAATATATATGATTTTGAAAGGAGCTTTCATTGAAGTTGATTATGGTATTAAACCAAACATTATTGGAAGAAAATCATAATTTTAAGATGATGCCTTTCCTATTCCATATTTGCTTTCAATTTGGTTGCAAATTAATTAATAATTGGTTGCATATCATCAAACTTTAGAGTAAATTTGTATCACTTTCATTGAAGTTGATCATTACATAAAACAATACATTATAGACTTACCGTCACTGGTTTTTTAACCTCATCTTTGCTTTCAATTTGGTTTTACGTCATGAAATTTTATAATAATATCCATAGGAAAACCTCATCTCTGTTGGCTACAGTCAAGTCTAGTGACTACGTTTTATTTTAACATTTTTTTTAAGAAATTCCAGCGGAATCTGAAAAAAAAAATACGATTGATGTTATTGTCAAGCATTTGGAAAAAATGTGGAGCGTAATGTTTAAAAATAAAATTTTCCAACCCCAAGTCGAGGAACTATTTATACTGCACTTTATTTCTTGTTGATCAACAGAACACTTTGAAATACATATCAATCTCATCAATTAAGAAATTGATTCAGGTTGATGGAGTTATTGAAAAAGCATTCAAAACTTTCCAGCTCTTTTTTCCATGTTTACGTTGAAGTTATAATTCTTCTCTCATGCTTCAACTTCCGGTGTCTTAACTTGTTTGGTTTAGCAGACCCTGTAGTTAGTGGAAACGCCACTGATAAACAAGCTTTACTCGATTTCAAAGCCAAGATAACTGGTGATCAGCTCAAGGTTATGGAGTCGTGGAATAGTTCCATTCACTTCTGTCAAACTTGAAAGTCCTGAGTTTTTCCAACAACAGTTTGAGAGGGAGTATCCCACCTTCATTGGGTAATTTGTCATCCTTGGAGGAACTTGCCTTGACATATAATGCATTAGATGGGATTATACCTGAAACTCTTGGACGGCTAACAAATCTTTCAATTTTTTTGGCAGCAGCAAATGCAATTTCTGGTACGCTTCCTGTTGCAATGTTCAATCTTTCAAATATTAGGTTCTTTGATATTGGTGAAAATAAGATTCAAGGCACTCTTTATACTGACTTAGCGATCACTATGCCATATGTTGAGTTCTTTTCTGTAATGGGAAATAAAATCTCCGGGCAAATCCCGATTTCAATAACCAATGCCTCAAATCTACACGTACTTCAATTTAATAATAATAGCCTTAGTGGAAAGGTGCCTTCCTTGGAGAAGTTGGATAAACTATCTACGCTTCAACTTGCCGTACACGATTTGGGACATGGGAGAGAAGGTGACTTGAACTTTCTCTGCACTTTAGTCAATAATACCAAATTAGAATTTCTATTTATTAGTGACAATAATTTTGGAGGGGTATTTCCTAAATGCGTCAGCAATTTTTCCAACACCCTTTTACGGTTAGAAATAGACGAGAACAAAATAATGGGAAGAATCCCGGATGGATTGGTAATCTCGTCAATTTGGAGGTATTATTTGCATCAGAAAACCAACTGTCAGGTCCCATACCATTTGAGATTGGGAGGCTTCAAAAGCTAAACAAATTTTTCGCTCATAGTAATTTACTCTCAGGGACTATTCCCCATTCTATTGGAAATTTATCGGCGTTAACAAAAGTCGGTTTAGATTTTAACAACCTCCAGGGCAACATTCCTCCAAGTATAGGCAAATGCCAGAGTTTGCTTGGCTTGACTGTTTCTTATAATAATCTTAGTGGACCTATACCCCCTCACTTACTTGGGGTCTCATCCATGTCCATAATAATAGACCTATCGTCAAACTATTTGACTGGTGAGATTCCCGTTGCAGTAGAAAATTTGAAAAATCTAGGTGAACTCTATGTTTCTCAAAATAGGTTATCCGGTTTGCTTCCAAAAACCCTTGGTAGCTGTGTAAGTCTAGAGAAACTGTATTTGGATGGAAATCTTTTTGAAGGACCCATTCCTTCATCTTTGAGTTCACTTAGAGGACTCGAGGCATTAGACGTATCCAAGAATAATCTTTTAGGCGAGATTCCTGAATTTCTTGTCAGATTTGGGGCTTTAAGGTACTTAAATCTCTCTTTCAATAATTTTGAAGGAGTGATACCAAGTGGAGGAATCTTTAAGAATGCCAGTGCAACATTTGTTGAGGGAAACAGTAAGCTCTGTGGAGGCATCCCCGAATTACACATGTTAAGATGTAACTTGAAAACAACATCAAGCTATTCTCTTAGATTAAAAGTTGCAATTATTGTTGTGACTTTAGGAGTGACTCTGGCTTTTACTTGTCTCCTCATCTTGTGGATTAGAAAGAAGAAAGAGAAACAGGCGACAACAACTAGCGTAGAAAATTCGGTTTTACAACTATCATACCAAAGCATCGTAAGGGCCATGGATGGATTCTCCACGCAGAATTTGGTTGGTTCAGGAAGCTTTGGTTCTGTATACAAAGGAGTTCTTGAAGCTAGTGGAGCAGTTATTGCAGTAAAGGTGCTTAATCTTCTGAATCGTGGAGCTTCTAGGAGTTTCCTGGCTGAATGCGAGGCCTTGAAGAACATTCGACATCGAAATCTTGTCAAGGTACTAACAGCTATTTCAGGAGTCGATGACCAAGGCAATGATTTTAAAGCCTTGGTTTTTGAGTTCATGGACAATGGAAGCTTGGAAGACTGGTTGCATCCACTTATTGGCATGAATGAACCAGAGACGGCGGGAAACCTAAACTTCTTCCAAAGAGTAAGTGTTGCCATAGATGTTGCTCATGCACTCGAATATCTGCACCATCATTGTGAAGAACCAATCATTCATTGTGACCTCAAGCCAAGCAATATTCTACTTGATGAGGAAATGGTTGGTCATATAAGTGACTTCGGCTTAGCAAAAATCCTTTCTACGGACAGACTGAACAATTCTGCTAATAAATCAAGCTCCCTTGGATTAAGAGGAACTATTGGTTATGCTCCTCCAGGTATGTTCACTATAGTATTTTCTTCCATTATTTAAAAGCAAATCACATAGTTTAATATCAATTTTTCATGCTCTCTGCAATTATTCCTATATGTAATTTTGATGAACTAATTGTAGAATATGGCATGGGAAGCGAGTTGTCAACAAAAGGTGATGTGTATAGCTATGGCATCCTACTGCTTGAGATGTTTACAGAAAAAGGCCGACCGATGAAAGGTTTAGAGAAGGTTTAAGTCTTTGCAACTTTGTTAAGGCAGCACTGCCAGAACGAGTAATCGAGGTTACAGATCCTATCCTTGTTGAAGAAAGAGTCACACGAGGAACTCTCGATGTAAAAAACTCAAGAAATGATAGACATCTTCGGTGCTTGAATTCACTATTCAAAATAGGACTCACTTGTTCTGCTGAATCACCCAATGAGCGGATTGACATGAGTGATGTTGTTATCAAACTTTGTTCCATTAGAGACAAGTTTCATCCAACTCGATTACGTCATGAGGTTCGAACTTAAATAAATTGCCTAGTCGAAAGGTAATATAACTTCTTATCTTAGTAAAATATTGAATCATTCCATAACTTAAGGCACATTTCCACTACTTTTGGAGATAAGAGTTATGTTTAGATGATATGAAGAAGTAAAACAGATTACCCTGTTTTCAACCTGCAGGTATCTAAGGTGTCGTATGGATGAAGTTGAGAGGCTTGGGTCAGTCAAAGTGTTGGATTTTATCTTTTGTTCACATTCTATTGGGTATTAGCAGGTCTCCACATTTCGCCTAAAAGCACCATGCTTTGAGAAAAGAGAATAAATATGCAATATTTATAGCTTTCCACCGATTATTTCTCAGTGTATTTTGTATTAATGCTGTTGGTGCAAGAGGTAGCAGCAAGCTGATTTTCCAGCTTTGCTTGGTAAGCAAGCCTCGAGACTTGGAGCAGAAACAACCGAAGAAGAAAGAAAAATTTGCAATGGAAAAACAGTAAAGAAAGAGAGAGATTTGAATGAAAAATGAGCTGATTTTTCATTGAAAACATTTAAGAAGGCATAATGCCAATACATATATGAGATAACAACAACAAAACAAACAAGTTACCACCTAATAACACACCTAACACCACTAACTTGCCTAGTAACTTGGTAAACTTGTTTGAATACATAAACAGCTACCTAAACTTGTCATTCATCACCTAATTACATCAAAATGCAGCTACCAACTAAGTTTGATCCTAACTAAATACAAAACATTTATTTAAAGAAACTAAATGAACCAAAATTGCTTCAGCTTGCTGCACCAGTTTGCTGCTTGAAGCACGTTCCTTGCATGGCCACCTTTGTTGCTGCATGGGAGCTAACTTTAACACTCCTCCTCAGCTTCTTTGCAGCAGACTCCTAGTAGCTTTCTTAAATTTAGAAATCTTGACACACCAAGTGACTTTGTAAAGATATCAGCAATCTGATTCTCAGAGCTGCAGTGTATCAGCTCGATTTCTCGAGCTTGCTCCATTTCTCTTATCACATGCAGTTTTATATTGAAATGCTTTGTCCTGCCATGGAAGATAGGATTTTTAGCAATAGCAACTGCTGACTTGTTGTCACAATGTATCACAGTTGCTTCATTCTGCTGTAGATTCAAATCATTCAAAATTTTCCTTAACCATATAGCTTGATTAACTGCATTAGCAGCTGCTACATACTCAGCTTCAGCTGTAGACTGAGCCACCATCGTTTGTTTTCTTGAACTCCAACAAATCATAGCTGAGCCTAGTGTAAAAGCATAACCAGAAGTGCTCTTCATATCATCTTTTGAACCAGCCCAATCACTGTCAGTGTAGCCAATCAGTTTCAATTCATCAGCCCTACTGAAATGTATTCCATGGCTTAAGGTGCCTTTGATGTATCTTAGCACTCGTTTTCCTGCTTTATAATGCTGCTGGTTACAGCAGTGCATGAATCTTGATAGCATGCTCATAGCAAACAGAATATCCGATCTTGTTGCTGTCAAATACAGCAAACAACCAACAAGGCTTCTGTAGTCAATTTCACAAACAGATTCATGATCTTCTTGGCTCGATAGCTTCATGCCAACAGCCATAGGAGTGCTGGTTGGTTTACAATTCTCCATTGAGAACTTGGTTAGAACTTTCAAGGCAAATGATTTTTGTCTCAAGAAAATTCCTCCTTCTGCTTGATTAACTTCCATTCCTAGGAAGTATGTCATCAATCCCAGGTCTGACATTGCAAACATCTCTTTCATTTTTGTTTTGAAGCCAGCCAGCATGAATTTGTCTTCTCCAGTCACTAGAAGATCATCAACATAGAGTGACACAATGAGCTGTGTTTCAGCTCTATTTCTTTTAACATAGAGTGTTGGCTCACTAGCACTTCTTTCAAATCCCAAACTGACCATATATGAGTCAATTCGAGCATACCAGGCTCGAAGAGCCTGTTTTAGGCCATACAAGGCCTTTCTTAGCCTGTACACCAAATGTTCCTTACCAGACATTATAAAACCTAGAGGTTGTTCGATGTATATCTCCTCTTCCAAGAATCCATTGAGGAATGCTGACTTGACATCCATTTGATGGATTGTCCACTAGTTCTGAGCAGCTACAGCAACTAGCAATCTGATTGTATCGAGTCTGGCTACTGGAGCAAATGTTTCCATGTAGTCTAGACCATACCTTTGACTGAATCCCTTCACAACTAGCCTGGCCTTTAGCTTGTTCAAGCTTCCATCTGCATTGTGCTTCACTCGATAGACCCATTTTACACCAATGGTCTTTCTGTTGGCAGGCTTTTCAACCAACTCCCATGTATGGTTCTTCTCAATCATGTTGATCTCATCAGCCATAGCTTGTTTCCAACCTTCATCTGCCTCAGCCTCTTCAAAACTGCTAGGTTCTGCTATAGCAACATGTGCCCTTTTATAAATCTCATCTAGGGACCTTGTCCCTCTTACAGGCTTATCATCAACATCCACTTCAGGACCAAGCTGCTCAAGTTCAGCTTGATTGGGCACCAGGTCTTCTGAAACTGCTTCTGGTTCATTCTTGTCCCAATTCCAGCAAGCCTTTTCATCAAAGATGACATCTCTGCTTACTTGGACTTTGTTTGACAAGGGATCCAGCACCCTGTAGCCCTTCTTAACTAAGCTGTAGCCTACTAAGACACCTAGTTGAGCCCTTTCAGAGAGCTTGTCTCTCTTTGATGCTGGAATTTGAGCATAACACAGGCAACCAAACACCTTCAGGTGTGCCAAGGAAGGCTTGAATCCAAACCAAGCCTCGAAAGGTGTCTTGGATGCAAGAGCTTTGGTAGGAAGCCTATTCTGAAGGTAAACAGCAGTGTTTACTGCCTCATCCCACATGGTCTTGGGCAGTTTCTTCTCGAACAGAAGACATCTGGCCATATCCATCAGACTTCTGTTCTTTCTTTCAGCTACCCCATTTTGTTGAGGTGTGTAAACATTTGTAAGCTGATGTTTGATGCCAGCATCATTACAAATGGCTTGGAACTGAGCTGAAGTGTACTTAGTGCCATTGTCTGACCTTATCGATTTTAGCTTGCAGCCTGTTTCTGTTTCTACAGCAGTTTTAAACTTCACAAACACTTGAGTTACCTCAGACTTGTGTTTCAAGAAGAAAATCCAGCAAAACCTTGTAAAATCATCAATGAAGAGGATAAAATACCTGTTTTTGCTTAGTGATTCAGTCCTCATAGGTCCACATACATCAGAGTGCACCAGCTGCAATTTTTCAGTGGCTCTCCATGCTGAATTTGTAGGAAATGGCAGTCTTGCCTGTTTTCCCATCTGACACACTTCACACACATCATCATCATGCTCTACAGAGCTGGTAAAGTTCTCATTCAAGCCCTCACTAGCCATTCGAGCCATTGACCTGAAGTTGGCATGCCCGAGCCTTTGGTGCCAAAGCTTGGAATCATCAATAGAGGCAGTGTATGCTGACTTTGAGTCACTTGACCAATGAACCTCAAAGCATTTATCAGTCATTGTGACTGTCATAAGGCTTGATCCACTTGGATCAGCAATGTGGCACTGTTTGTCCTTAAACACAACAGAATAGCCTTTCTCAAGCAATTGAGCTATGCTGAGAAGGTTTCTATCAATTTCAGGTACCAGCAAGACATTTGAAATAACTTTGTTGCCTGTAGGAGTACATATCAGCACCTCTCCTCTTCCTTCAGCCCTTATAAACTGACCATTTCCAACCTTGACCTTGGTTTTGCAACTTTTATCCAAGGTTTTAAACAAGGAGATATCAGGTGACATATGGTTAGTGCAACCACTATCCAATAACCATCCTTTTGAAGATTTCTTCTCAGTAGCTAAGCAAGAAACAGCAAGGACCTGCTCTTCTTGATCACTACTGTCCTCAGCCACTCGAGCTTCAACCTTTGACTGCTGAAATTGATTCTGCCTTGGCTTGTTCCTGTTTTTACAGACCCTTTCAACATGGCCCTTCTTCTTGCAGTGTTGACACACAGCATCTGGCCTAAACCAACATCTATCTTCTGGATGTCCTAACCTCTTGCAATATCTGCAGGGCTGGTCATTGCTCCTTGCAGCATTAGGCTTAGGCCTACTTTTCCAAGGCTTTTTGCCTCTTTGAGCATTTGTGCTTGAGACTTCTCTGGCCTTGGCTTGAAATGCACCTTCCAGGTGATCTTCAGATCTGCTAGCTCTCCTTTGTTCCTGAGCATAGAAGGTGTTAATTAGCTCAGTCAAAGAGATGCTAGCAAGATCTCTTGAGTCCTCTAAGAAGGATATCTTTGCCTCATATCTCTCAGGCAAAGTGGAGAGGACTTTCTCCACAATTCTTGCCTCATCAAAGTGCTCACCAAGGAGCCTTATGCTGTTATCCACTGCCATGATTCTATCTGCATACTGCTTCACTGTTTCTTCTTCCTTCATCTTCAGATTTTCGAAATCCCTTCTCAAATTCAATAGCTGCTGTTGCCTTGTCCTCTCAGTGCCTTGAAACTCCTCCTTAAGCTTGTCCTAGGCCTGTTTTGGAGTCTCACGGCCATAATTCTGGTGAAGATGACATCTGACACACAGTTCTGGATGCAAGACATGGCTTTGTGCCTTTTGGTCCTCTCATCAGCATGTTGTCTGATCTGAGCTACTGTGGGGTTGGCCCTCAGTGGTGTTGGCTCAGCATCTGTGTTGACAACTTTCCACAGATCAAAGGCCTGCAGGTAAGTCTTCATCTTGACCAGCCATATGTGAAAGCCTTCTCCATTGAAGACTGGTGGGGCTGCTGGTGAAAATCCTGAAGAAGCCATCAGGTTCCTTGATTTTAAGCAACAGGTCCACTAAGACAAGGGCTCTAGATACCAATTGTTGGTGCAAGAGGTAGCAGCAAGCTGATTTTCCAGCTTTGCTTGGTAAGCAAGCCTCGAGACTTGGAGCAGAAACAACCGAAGAAGAAAGAAAAATTTGCAATGGAAAAACAGTAAAGAAAGAGAGAGATTTGAATGAAAAATGAGCTGATTTTTCATTGAAAACATTTAAGAAGGCATAATGCCAATACATATATGAGATAACAACAACAAAACAAACAAGTTACCACCTAATAACACACCTAACACCACTAACTTGCCTAGTAACTTGGTAAACTTGTTTGAATACATAAACAGCTACCTAAACTTGTCATTCATCACCTAATTACATCAAAATGCAGCTACCAACTAAGTTTGATCCTAACTAAATACAAAACATTCATTTAAAGAAACTAAATGAACCAAAATTGCTTCAGCTTGCTGCACCAGTTTGCTGCTTGAAGCACGTTCCTTGCATGGCCACCTTTGTTGCTGCATGGGAGCTGACTTTAACAAATGCTTTGTTTTTCTCTGTGCTTCTTAAACTATTGGATCCTCATCAAATAAGAACTTGAGATAATGCCAATATGCTTTGATTTTATTTATGTTACTCGAATTTGGAAGAATGTATTCAAATGTTTGACATGGGATATATTTGATTTTACATCTAAGTGTGGTCTATAGACTTCCTTTCTATTGGATTGAAGGGAGACTTATAAAATGTCTCTACATGATTTATTAATAGAAGCCTCTATTTATAAAATGTCGAGGAACTACTTATACTGCACTTTTTTTCTTATTGATCAACAAAACACTTTGAAATACGTATAGAAATTGATTCAGGTTGATGGAGTTATTGAAAAGGCATTCGGAACTTTCCAGCTCTTTTTTCCATGTTTACGTTGAAGTTATAATTCTTCTCTCATGCTTCAACTTCCGGTGTCTTAACTTGCTTGGTTTAGCAGACCCTGTAGTTAGTGGAAACGCCACTGATAAACAAGCTTTACTCGATTTCAAAGCCAAGATAACTGGTGATCAGCTCAAGGTTATGGAGTCGTGGAATAGTTCCATTCACTTCTGTCAATGGCATGGCGTTACATGCGGTCGCAAGCATCAGAGAGTCACCAAATTGGAACTACAATCCCTCAAACTCTCGGGATCTTTATCACCACACATTGGAAATATGAGCTTCCTTAGGGTGTTGAATCTTATGAACAACAGCTTCTATAACCAGATTCCTCAATCGATTGGTGGTTTAAGGAGACTGGAAACATTATATCTGACCAACAACTCCATAAGTGGTGAAATTCCTTCCAATTTATCTTCTTGTTCTAAGCTCACAATAGTTCGTATGGCAGGCAACCGGCTAACAGGAGAAATACCTGCTTTTCTGGGTTTCCTGTCAAACTTGAAAGTCTTGAGTTTTTACAACAACAGTTTGATAGGGAGTATCCCACCTTCATTGGGTAACTTGTCATCCTTGGAGGAACTTGCCTTGACATATAATGCATTAGATGGGATTATACCTGAAACTCTTGGACGGCTAACAAATCTTTCAATTTTTTTGGCAGCAGCAAATGCAATTTCTGGTACGCTTCCTGTTGCAATGTTCAATCTTTCCAATATTAGGCTCTTTGATATTGGTGAGAATAAGATTCAAGCTACTCTTTATACTGACTTAGCGATCACTATGCCATATGTTGAGTTCTTTTCTGTAAGGGGAAATAAAATCTCCGGACAAATCCCGATTTCAATAACCAATGCCTCAAATCTACACGTACTTCAATTTAATGATAATAGACTTAGTGGAAAGGTGCCTTCCTTGGAGAAGTTGGATAAACTATCTACGCTTCAACTTGCCGTAAACCGTTTGGGGCATGGGAGAGAAGGTGACTTGAACTTTCTTTGCACTTTAGTCAATAATACCAAACTAGAGTTTCTATATATTAGCGACAATAATTTTGGAGGGGCATTTCCTAAATGCGTCAGCAATTTTTCCAACACCCTTTTACGTTTAGGAATAGACGAGAACAAAATAATGGGAAGAATCCCAGATGGGATTGGTAATCTCGTCAATTTGGAGGTATTATTTGCATCACAAAACCAACTGTCAGGTCCCATACCATTTGATATTGGGAGGCTTCAAAAGCTAAACAAATTTTTCGCTGATATTAATTTTCTGTCCGGGACTATTCCCCATTCTTTTGGAAATTTATCGGCGTTAACAATGGTTGGTTTAGATTTTAACAATCTCCAGGGCAACATTCCTCCAAGTATAGGCAAATGCCAGAGTTTGCTTGGCTTGAGTGTTTCTTATAATAATCTTAGTGGACCTATACCCCCTCAATTACTTGGGGTCTCATCCATGTCCATAATACTAGACTTATCGTCAAACTATTTGACTGGTGAGCTTCCTGTTGCAGTAGAAAATTTGAAAAATCTAGGTCAACTCCGTGTTTCTCAAAATAGGTTATCCGGTTTGCTTCCAAAAACCCTTGGTAGCTGTGTAAGTCTAGAGAAACTGTATTTGGATGGAAATCTTTTTGAAGGACCCATTCCTTCATCTTTGAGTTCACTGAGAGGACTTGAGGCATTAGACGTATCCAACAATAATCTTTCAGGTGAGATTCCAGAATTTCTTGTCAGATTTGGGGCTTTAAGGTACTTAAATCTCTCTTTCAATAATTTTGAAGGAGTGATACCAAGTGGAGGAATCTTTAAGAATGCCAGTGCAACATTTGTTGAGGGAAACAGTAAGCTCTGTGGAGGCATCCCCGAATTACACATGTTAAGATGTAACTTGAAAACATCATCAAGCAATTCTCTTAGATTAGAAGTTGCAATTATTGTTGGGTCTTTAGGAGCGACTCTGGCTTTTACTTGTCTCCTCATCTTGTGGATTGGAAAGAAGAAAGAGAAACAGGCAACAACAACTAGCGTAGAAAATTCAGTTTTACAACTATCATACCAAAGCATCGTAAGGGCTACGGACGGATTCTCCACGCAAAATTTGGTTGGTTCAGGAAGCTTTGGTTCTGTATACAAAGGAGTTCTTCAAGCTAGTGGAGCAGTTATTGCAGTAAAGGTGCTTAATCTTCTGAATCGTGGAGCTTCTAGGAGTTTCCTGGCTGAATGCGAGGCCTTGAAGAACATTCGACATCGAAATCTTGTCAAGGTACTAACAGCTATTTCAGGAGAAGATTACCAAGGCAATGATTTTAAAGCCTTGGTTTATGAGTTCATGGAAAATGGAAGCTTGGAAGACTGGTTGCATCCACTTATTGGCATGAATGAACCAGAGACGGTGAGAAACCTAAACTTCTTCCAAAGAGTAAGTGTTGCCATGGATGTTGCTCATGCACTCGAATATCTGCACCATCATTGTGAAGAACCAATCATTCATTGTGACCTCAAGCCAAGCAATATTCTACTTGATGAGGAAATGGTTGGTCATATAAGTGACTTCGGCTTAGCAAAAATCCTTTCTACGGACAGACTGAACTATTCTGCTAATAAATCAGGCTCCCTTGGATTAAGAGGAACTATTGGTTATGCTCCTCCAGGTATGTTCACTTTAGTATTTTCTTCCATAATTTAAAAGCAAATCACATAGTTTAATATCAATTTTTCATGCTCTCTGCAATTATTACTATATGTAATTTTGATGAACTAATTGTAGAATATGGCATGGGAAGCGGGTTGTCAACAAAAGGTGATGTGTATAGCTATGGCATCCTACTGCTTGAGATGTTTACAGGAAAAAGGCCGACCGATGAAAGGTTTAGAGAAGGTTTAAGTCTTCGCAACTTTGTTAAGGCAGCACTGCCAGAACGAATAGTCGAGGTTACAGATCCTATTCTTGTTGAAGAAAGAGTCGCACGAGGAACTCCCGGTGTAAAAAACTCAAGAAATGATAGACATCTTCGGTGCTTGAATTCACTATTCGAAATAGGACTCACTTGTTCTGCTGAATCACCCAATGAGCGGATTGACATGAGTGATGTTGTTATCAAACTTTGTTCCATTAGAGACAAGTTTCATCCAACTCGATTACGTCATGAGGTTCCAACTTAAATAAATTGCTTAGTCGAAAGGTGAGATAACTTCTTATCTTAGCAAAATATTGAATCATTCCATTACTTAAGGCATATTTCCACTACATTTGGAGATGAGTGTTATGTTTAGATGATATGAAGAAGTAAAACAGATTACCCTGTTTTCCACATGCAGGTATATAAGGTGTCGTATGGATGAAGTTGAGAGGCTTGGGTCAGTCAAAGTGTAGGATTTTATCTTTTGTTCACATTCTATTGGGTATTAGCAGGTCTCCACATTTCGCCTAAAAGCACTATGCTTTGAGAAAAGAGAATAAATATGCAATATTTATAGCTTTCCACTGATAATTTCTCAGTGTATTTTGTATTAATGCTTTGTTTTTCTCTTTGCTTCTTAAACTATTGGATCCTCATCAAATAAGAATTTGAGATAACGCCAATATGCTTTGATTTTATTTATGTTACTCGAATTTGGAAGAATGTATTCAAATGTTTGTATATTTGATTTTACATCAAGTGTAGTCAGTAATCACTGAAATTTAAGACTCTTTGTTTTTGTATCCATATTAAATTATATTGTTGAAGTTTGGTCAACATGTAACACCAGGAGCAGTCAAGAAGCAGGCTATGCAGACTGAGTCATGCAGAAGCTGCTGAAGCAAGTGCAGCTGCTGTTCTTTTATTCATTTTGTAACCATAGTTTGATGAAATGTATTCAAGTTCATTTTGAACTATGTTAGGTTAATGTTTGATGTAATTTGATAGTGATTGAGCTGTTAACTTAGCTTTGTTTAAGTGTACAAGCTTTGTTTTCAAGTTTCAATGTATTAATGGTAGTAGGTGTTGATTAAGTGACCACACACTGATTTTGACAACTTAGTGCTTGGTTTATGTATTGGCATTAAGCCATTATTTATTTTTAAATGAATTCAATTAGTTTCCCTTCCAACAAATTCTCCATTTTCTTTGTTTTTCTTTTGTCTCAAATTCTGTTGTTTTCTCATCAAGCATCGAGCCTTGTTGCTCAACCCATAAGCTGAATTTGCTTGCACTTGTTCTTAACACCAACAATTGGTATCTAGAGCTGTAATCTCAGTGGACCTGTTACAACTTAACTTCAAAATCAATGGCTTCATCAAGCTTCTCCGCTGCTGCACCACCAGTCTTCAATGGAGAAGGCTATCACATATATATGGGTGGTCAAATTAAAAACTAACAGTTAATCTTGTTACCTACGAATACTAAAATATATAACTTTTGTTAAATACAAATACAAAATTGAATAAAAAATAACATAGTACCACAGTAAAAAAAGTGTCAAACTCGGATACTAAATAATATATTAAGAAAAAGTTAAAAAGTTAAAATCTTAGTCTAATAATTAATACCAATAGTAATTTTCGTCAACATTTTCGTCAAGTACAGGGATTAAGACAGATAATAGATTTCAACCAATACGAAAACTACAAAGGATGCAGGAGGAACTGGAGTTTTCGCTGACGCAACGTGTTTTTATTTTTTATTTATTCTTATTTGACTTATCAATCTCCCTAACCTTCGGTACTTTCCCTAATCAATTTTAACTTTTTCTCATCTATAAAATCCAACTGAAACTCTATGATAAAAGAAAAACACAACTAAAACTCTATTATATTTGGACAATTTTAATTAAAATAAAATACAAGCCTTACGATAATTTTAGTTAAAATAATCAAAAATACTTTCATCCTAATCAAATTATTGATATTACTTATTGCTTTTAAGAGTTATAATACAAACAATTCTTTTAATTGTTTCAATTTAATCATGACTCTAACCAATTTGAGTTCACTTCTAAGTGTATTATTGATCTATAAATAGTCAGTTGATTCATTCGTATTTTATCATATCAATTTATTCAAGTTTTGTTTGTTTATTTTTCCAATGATGAATTTCAAAAGTATTACGTTTTTTGTTGTGTTTTTGTCCTGTCTTTTGGTCTCAAAGGCAGAAAAGGTTGAAGTTGTGGTTGAAGGAGCAACTTCCATAGCTCAAACCGATGAAGATTTTATTTGTGTTACCCTTGATTGGTGGCCTACAAACAAGTGTGATTACGATCAATGTCCGTGGGGTCAAGCTGGACTTTTTAATTTGGTAATTTTATTTTATTTCTTTAGTATATATTGATTCAAGACTATTTATTTACTTAGATGTTTATTATTTTGTATTATATATTCCATTGGTAGGATTTGAAGAACAAGATTCTTGAAAAGGCTGTAAAAGGTGAGTATTGGAGTTATTCTAATGAATGTTTTGTTTACTAGTTTTTTTTTTTACTGATATGAGCAGCTTCTAATATGCTAAATGATGTTGGTGAATAAATTATGGTTTCAGCATTTCATCCTTTGAGAATTAGAGTTGGAGGTTCGTTACAAGATCAAGTGGTGTACAACGTTCGAAATAATATTGAGAATTGCCAACCATTCCAAAAACAAGACAAGGGCTTCTTATTCGGTTTCTCCATTGGATGTCTTGACATGAAGAGATGGGATGAACTCAATGAGTTTTTCAATCAAACTCGGTATAAATTTATGACTACTGTGTTATTTTAAAATAGTAATTATGATGTGAGCTACTCATGTTATTTTTATGTTGTAGAGCTAAAGTTACATTTGGTTTAAATGCTCTTATCGGAAGAAAAGAGTCCGAAACTGAAAAGACTCTTTGGGTTGGTGATTGGTATTCACATAATGCTCGGGATCTCATGAGTTATACAATTTCCAAAGGATATACAATTGACTCTTATGAATTAGGTATTTGATTGGTATCAATATTTTTATGTTTTTAGATTAGTTTATATATGATTGACTCTCATCATATTCGATTTTCTTTTCATTTTTTTTAGGAAATGAATTGTGTGGAGTAGGAGTTAGTGCTAGGATTGAAGCTAAACAATATGCAAAAGATATGGCAACACTTAAAAATCTTGTAAAAGAGATGTATCCAAATCCAAAAACACAACCTAAGATTTTAGGCCCGGGAGGTTTCTATGACAAGAAATGGTTCGATACTTTTTTGGATGCTTCAGGACATGACGTTATTGATGGAGTTACACATCATATTTATAATCTCGGACCCGGTATCTATCTATATATCAATTAAAATATTTTTATTATTATTTATTGTTTCATGATTTGTTTAACATTATTGATGATTAATGTAGGTAATAACCCAGATGTGGTTCGTCGTGTCCAAGATCCATTTTTCTTGACCCAAATTGCTCAGACATTTAAAGATGTTTCAAATGCTATTGTCAAATTTGCACCATGGTCTGGTGCATGGGTTAGTGAATCGGGTGGAGCTTATAACAGTGGTGGCCAATTAGTGTCGTATACATTTGCATTTGGCTTTTGGTAAGTGTTTTTCAAATCTTTTATTAGTTGATTATTTTTAAGGCCCTATTAAAATCTAATGATTAACTTATGACTCCAACAGGTACTTGGACCAATTGGGAATGACATCAGTTTATAACCACAAAGTTTATTGCAGACAAGCTTTGACCGGGGGCAATTATGCTCTTCTTAACACTACCACATTTGTTCCCAATCCAGATTATTATGGGTATCTTTCATATATTTTCCACCGTATTTGTTGTTAAATTCATTTGTTTTAATTTCATTTGTTAAAATATCTTTTGCAGTGCACTTTTGTGGCATAGAGTTATGGGGAGTAAAGTTCTTTCCGCCACGCATAAGGGTTCTCCATATTTACGTGTATACTCTCATTGTGCCAAAAAGGAGGTAATTATTATTATTTTGGTTGACTCAATTAATTTTAATTTTAATTTTTTATTTCCTAAATTTTTGCTTGGTTGCAGCCCGGGGTTTCTTTTGTTTTCATCAACTTATCGAAGAATACCTCATTTGAAATTGATCTTTTCCATGATCTAAATTTAAATGGTGGGAGTCCAAATTTTGAATTTAAAGGACATAAAAAGCGAGAAGAGTATCATTTGACTCCAAAAGATGGGAACATCTTAAGCAGTATTGTATTGCTAAACGGAACACCATTGGAACTTTCAGACTCGTTGGAGATACCAGAGTTGAAGCCGAAGCTTGTGGATGGTTTGAAACCCATTAGCATCGCTGCTCATTCAATCGCATTTGTAACCATAAGAGATTTCAATGCACCTGCATGTTCTTAAGATTTTATTTCTTGTAGGGTCAAAACTTATTGATTTTATTCATTAGGCAAATTTAGGATTTTTGGTTTTTGAGTTACAAGAGTTATTAATTTTGTTCATTAGGTCAATTTAGGTTATCATATTATTTTTTTAATTTTTAATTTGTTCCTTCTTATTAAAATAAATTATTCTTTTATTATTATTTTACTATTCGTTTCTTTTTATTTTTTAATTTAATATATAATTATGTTTATGAACAATTTGTCTTTACATTGCCTTTTTTACAATTTAAAAAAAATAAACAGTAAATGAAAACAAATTTTACTCTTAAATAAATAAAGATTTTCTGAAGATTTTACAATACATTAATGTTGGAACAGACATGTATGATGGCCTGTTACCTCGAAACTCATTCATATTTCTCTATGTGTGTTACTGACTGGCCATCAAAATAAGTTACTACTGGTAGACGAAGAAAATAGTCATTTATGAGTTGGTCAATTTACTACTATTTGAGCTATGATTGTAAACAAAGAATTATTTTGTGGCTTCATTCCTACAACTGTGATGCATTCAAATGAATATATATGATTTTGAAAGGAGCTTTCATTGAAGTTGATTATGGTATTAAACAAAACATTATTGGAAGAAAATCATAATTTTAAGATGATGCCTTTCCTATTCCATCTTTACTTTGAAATTTTATAATAATATCCATAGGAAAACTGATGTTGGAGATGACAATAATTCTCTGTCTTCTCTGTTGGCTACAGTCAAGTCTACTGACTACGTTTTATTTTAACATTTTGTTTAAGAAATTCCAGCGAAATCTGGAAAAAAAAATACGATTGATGTTATTGTCAAGCATTTGGAAAAAATGTGGAGCATAATGTTTTAAAATAAAAATTTTCCGACCCCAAACAGTAAAACAGAAATAGAAATAGTGAAAGTAGAGAAATATATTTAAGCATAGTGTATGGTACAATGATAATAAATAATAAATAAAGGAATGCTATAATAATTGCAATATAATTATAAGAATAATAAAACACCAAATAATAACAATAGCAATAATCATATTAATTATTATTCTAATACTAATTAAATAATGCTGATGAAAGACAGCTCCTTTCGGCGCAGAGCCTCCGAATCCGCATGTTGCCAGTCACTCCCAAATAATTTCCCAAGTTGCAAACTTTGAAATTCATTACTAAAAACCATTTGCAATGTCTTCTCCCAATACAAGAACTGGGGCAGCCATTCTATTTTATTTTATTACGCTTATGAAAAGGGAAATAAAAATATTTTTTATATATTTAAATTTATTTTTATATTTGAAATTCATAAAAAATTTAGATGTGTTAAAAGAAATAATAAAACATAAATGATGAGGTGGAAAACGGGAGGATTCCAGCGGCCTCAAATCAGGCTGTATTTGGATTCAAATTAGTTCGGGCTTAGATATTCTCAAACTCGAGCCATTTCAGGTTAGGATTTTTTTAATTCGGATATTTTCGGATTCTATCATATCAGTCGATCAAGCTAAAACAAATTCAAATAATTTTGATATTTTATAAATTTTATTTCGAATGTAATAAATAAATTCATTTTTACTTGATGATAACATAATACAAATTCGATTCACATAAATTCATGTCTGGTATTTGTATTGGCTTTAAGCCATTGTTCATTTTTAATGAAATTCATTTAAGTTTCATCATCCAATACTCTATTTTTCTTTGTTTTCACTTTCAATTTCTGTTTTGAATTCTGTTTTGTTTCTTCAGCAAGTTTCGAGCCTTGTTGCTCAAGTCAGAGCTGAACTTGCTTGCACTTGGTTCTTAACGCCAACAGCAATCATAGTATTAAAATTTCATGCCAGTTGTCAAGCATTTAGGACATCAATTTTGACTTAGTTGTGGGAAAAAAATCGACAACAGATTCCTTAAGGAAGCATTTAGCTCAAATTCCCAAGAAAACCGTAGGCATGTGATGTGATTTTCAAAGCTGGAAAACATGAACCAATTGACAGGAGATACCAGAGTTTGAAGCCTACTTATATTGCATGCTAGTTCTTGTTGATGAACCAAGCACTCTCAAAACAAATCAATCTCATCACGATTCAAGTTGATGGAGCTATCAAAAAAGCATTTTGAAGCATGCTGCTCTTTTTTCCTTGTTTTCTTTTCACAGCAAGTTTTCTCAAAAACTCCAACAGGCCTTGTAGTTAGAGGAAATGACACTGATCAACAAGCATTACTCCAGTTCAAAGCCAAGATAACTGATGATCAGCTTAGAGTCATGGAGTCCTGGAATAGTTCCATTCACTTCTGTCAATGGCATGGCGTTACATGCGGTCGCAAGCATCAGAGAGTCACCAAATTGGAACTACAGTCCCTCAAACTCTCGGGATCTTTATCACCACACATTGGAAATATGAGCTTCCTTAGGGTGTTGAATCTTTTGAACAACAGCTTCTATAACCAGATTCCTCAATCGATTGGTGGTTTAAGGAGACTGGAAACATTATATCTGACCAACAACTCCATAAGTGGTGAAATTCCTTCCAATTTATCTTCTTGCTCTAAGCTCACAATAGTTCGTATGGCAGGCAACCGGCTAACAGGAGAAATACCTGCTTTTCTGGGTTTCTTGTCAAAGTTGAAAGTCTTGAGTTTTTACAACAACAGTTTGAGAGGGAGTATCCCACCTTCATTGGGTAATTTGTCATCCTTGGAGGAACTTGCCTTGACATATAATGCATTAGATGGGATTATACCTGAAACTCTTGGACGGCTAACAAATCTTTCAATTTTTTTGGCGGCAGCAAATGCAATTTCTGGTACGCTTCCTGTTGCAATGTTCAATCTTTCCAATATTAGGTTCTTTGATATTGGTGAAAATAAGATTCAATGTACTCTTTATACTGACTTAGCGATCACTATGCCATATGTTGAGTTCTTTTCTGTAAGGGGAAATAAAATCTCCGGACAAATCCCGATTTCAATAACCAATGCCTCAAATCTAGACGTACTTCAATTTAATGATAATAGACTTAGTGGAAAGGTGCCTTCCTTGGAGAAGTTGGATAAACTATCTACGCTTCAACTTGCCGTTAACGGTTTGGGACATGGGAGAGAAGGTGACTTGAACTTTCTCTGCACTTTAGTCAATAATACCAAATTAGAATTTCTAATTATTAGTGACAATAATTTTGGAGGGGTATTTCCTAAATGCGTCAGCAATTTTTCCAACACCCTTTTACGGATAGAAATAGACGAGAACAAAATAATGGGAAGAATCCCAGATGGGATTGGTAATCTCGTCAATTTGGAAGTATTATTTGCATCAGAAAACCAAATGTTTGGTCCCATACCATTTGAGATTGGGAGGCTTCAAAAGCTAAAAATTTTTTCGCTCATATTAATATTCTCTCCGGGACTATTCCCCATTCTATTGGAAATTTATCGGCGTTAACAATAGTTGGTTTAGATTTTAACAATCTCCAGGGCAACATTCCTCCAAGTATAGGCAAATGCCAGAGTTTGCTTGAACTGACTGTTTCTTATAATAATCTTAGTGGACCTATACCCCCTCAATTACTTGGGGTCTCATCCATGTCCATAATTCTGGACTTATCGTCAAACCATTTGACTGGTGAGCTTCCTGTTGCAGTAGAAAATTTGAAAAATCTAGGTCAACTCTATGTTTCTCAAAATAGGTTATCCGGTTTGCTTCCAAAAACCCTTGGTAGTTGTGTAAGTCTAGAGAAACTGTATTTGGATGGAAATCTTTTTGAAGGACCCATTCCTTCATCTTTGAGTTCACTGAGAGGACTTGAGGCATTAGACGTATCCAACAATAATCTTTCAGGTGAGATTCCAGAATTTCTTGTCAGATTTGGGGCTTTAAGGTACTTAAATCTCTCTTTCAATAATTTTGAAGGAGTGATACCAAGTGGAGGAATCTTTAAGAATGCCAGTGCAACATTTGTTGAGGGAAACAGTAAGCTCTGTGGAGGCATCCCCGAATTACACATGTTAAGATGTAACTTGAAAACATCGTCAAGCAATTCTCTTAGATTAAAAGTTGCAATTATTGTTGTGACTTTAGGAGTGACTCTGGCTTTTACTTGTCTCCTCATTTTGTGGATTGGAAAGAAGAAAGAGAAACAGGCAACAGCAACTAGCGTAGAAAATTCAGTTTTACAACTATCATACCAAAGCATCGTAAGGGCTACGGATGGATTCTCCACGCAGAATTTGGTTGGTTCAGGAAGCTTTGGTTCTGTATACAAAGGAGTTCTTCAAGCTAGTGGAGCAGTTATTGCAGTAAAGGTGCTTAATCTTCTGAATCGTGGAGCTTCTAGGAGTTTCCTGGCTGAATGCGAGGCCTTGAAGAACATTCGACATCGAAATCTTGTCAAGGTACTAACAGCTATTTCAGGAGTCGATTACCAAGGCAATGATTTTAAAGCCTTGGTTTATGAGTTCATGGAAAATGGAAGCTTGGAAGACTGGTTGCATCCACTTATTGGCATGAATGGACCAGAGACGGCGAGAAACCTAAACTTCTTCCAAAGAGTAAGTGTGGCCATAGATGTCGCTCATGCACTCCAATATCTGCACCATCATTGTGAAGAACCAATCATTCATTGTGACCTCAAGCCAAGCAATATTCTACTTAATGAGGAAATTGTTGATAAGTTAAATTAAAAAGGGGTTGAAAAGTCAAAAATGGTGGGAGGTGCAATTGGCACCGAAAGAAAAAAAATAGTTGGCAAGTTGTTTAAAGTTGAAAGGGATAATTACAATTTTGGTCCCTAATTTTTAGGCCATTTGCAAGTTAGTCCCTGAACCTCAACTATAAATAGGCCTAACCATTTCTCATTTCAACCATCCCAACCAATCTTTCTCTCTTAGTTTTCTCTCTTCTCCCATTTGAGAATTCTCAAGGAATTCTATTTGTTTGTAATATTGTGAAGATAGTAAAGTTATCATCTGGTGTTAGTGCCCGAGGACGTAGGTATAATTTACCGAACCTCATTAAAACTCTTGTGTTCTTTCTTGTCCTATTTTTCTTTCAATATTTGAGGGTATAATAGTAGTATTTAATTGTGCTATTAAATTACTATAGAAGGGATATTCTGACTAAGGAAAGACTTGGTATTTAAGAGATCCATGTGATCCACCTCTCTTCCCTGGGAATTGAACTTTGTGTGATTTTTTAGTACAATAATTTACACGCTTCCGACCCTATTGGAACAACAAGTGGTATCAAGAGCCGAAGGTTAATCGTAGTATGCTCTGTGGTTGCAGTTTAAACTGATCTTCCACATCAGAAAAGATTTCCTTAGGTATATTGAAAGATTATGGAGAAAACGGTCGGTGTAGGAGCTTCAACATCGTCCATGTGGACAAGACCGACAATTGCAAATGCAAGATTGGCCGTGGAGATCTTTGATGGCACGGGCCATTTTGGTATGTGGCAAAGTGAGGTTCTAGATGCCCTTTTTCAGCAGGGTCTAGACATTGCAATTGATGAAGAGAAACCAGATGATGTACAGGAGAAAGATTGGAAGGCGATCAATCGGTTGGCATGTGGCACAATTCGATCATGCCTTTCTCGAGAGCAGAGGTATGCTTTTTCAAAGGAGACTTCTGCAAATAAGTTGTGGGTGGCACTTGAAGAAAATTTTTTGAAGAAAAACAGTCAAAATAAGCTCCACTTGAAGAAAAGACTGTTTCGCTTCACATACGTCCCAAGTACCACAATGAATGATCACATCACCAAATTTAATCAGTTAGTCACTGATTTGCTGAATATGGATGAGACATTCAAAGATGAAGATTTGGCTTTGATGCTGTTGGGGTCACTTCCTGAGGAGTTTGAGTTCCTAGAAACTACTCTACTTCATGGCAGGAGTGATATATCTCTGAGCGAAGTCTGTGCGGCCTTATACAGTTATGAACAGAGAAAGAAGGACAAACAGAAAAACTCAATCAGAGATACAGAAGCTTTAGTAGTCCGAGGTCGTTCATATACTCGGAAGAAAACTCAAAAGGGGAGATCAAAGTCAAAGTCCAGACTCGGGAAAGATGAATGTGCTTTTTGTCATGAGAAAGGCCACTGGAAGAAAAATTGTCCAAAGCTGAAGAATAAGGGAAAAGCTGCTGTAGATGCTTGTGTTGCAAAGCATGATACTAGTGACTCTGAACTATCACTGGTTGCATCATCATCGTCGTTCCATTCAGATGAGTGGATATTGGATTCGGGTTGTACCTATCATATGTCCCCTAACCGGGAGTGGTTCTCTGATTTAGTAGAACTAAATGGAGGAGTTGTTTATATGGGCAATGACAATGCCTGTAAAACTGTTGGGATAGGTTCAATCCAATTAAAGAATCAAGATGGATCAACCAGAGTTCTGACTGATGTTCGGTACGTGCCCAGTTTGAAGAAAAATCTCATCTCATTGGGAGCCTTGGAATCCAATGGTTCAGTTGTTACTATGAGAGATGGGATTTTGAAAGTGACATCTGGCGCACTTGTGATATTGAAGGGCATCAGGAAAAATAACTTGTATTACTACCAAGGTAGTACAGTTATTGGAGCAGTCGCTGCAGCTTCCGGTAACAAAGACTTGGACTCAATGCAGTTGTGGCATATGAAGTTGGGACATGCCAGCGAAAAATCCTTGCAAATTCTGGCAAAGCAAGGATTGTTGAAAGGTGCAAAGGCTTGCAAATTAAAATTTTGTGAGCACTGTGTTCTGGGAAAGCAAAAGAGAGTGAAATTCGGCACTGCTATCCATAATACAAAAGGTATTTTGGAATATATTCACTCAGATGTGTGGGGGCCTTCCAAAACACCTTCGTTGGGAGGAAAACACTACTTTGTTACTTTTGTTGATGACTTTTCCAGAAGAGTTTGGGTGTATACCATGAAAACTAAAGATGAAGTGCTTGGAGTTTTTCTTAAATGGAAAACTATGATCGAAAACCAGACTGGCAAGAAAATCAAGCGGCTTAGGACGGACAATGGAGGGGAATATAAAAGTGATCCGTTCTTTGATGTGTGCCAAGAGTATGGTATTGTTCGACACTTCACAGTTAGGGATACACCACAACAGAATGAAGTGGCAGAGCGTATGAATCGAACATTGCTGGAGAAAGTTCGATGTATGTTGTCCAATGCTGAGTTGGGCAAGCAATTTTGGGCTGAGGCTGTGACATACGCAGGCCATCTTGTTAATCGTTTGCCATCATCTGCATTAGAAAGAAAAACTCCTATGGAGGTATGGTCTGGAAAACCGGCTACAGATTATGATTCCTTACATGTGTTTGGATCCACTGCATATTACCATGTGAAGGAGTCAAAGTTAGATCCGAGGGCAAAGAAAGCTCTCTTTATGGGAATCACTTCTGGAGTGAAGGGATTTCGTCTTTGGTGCTTAAGCACAAAGAAAATGATCTGTAGCAGAGATGTTACCTTTGATGAATCTGCCACATTGAAAAAGGTAGCAGATAAAGATATTCAGACGAGCAATACTCCACAGCAGGTGGAGTGTACTCCAAAACAGGTGGAGTTTGAGCAGATGGGGATTTGCCCAGTTAATAAGTCTAATTCTCCAGCCACAATGGAGGAATTAGAGGTTGAAGAGGTTCTGACCCAAGAACCACTAAGTACACCAGAACCAGTTGCAGTTGCAAGGCCACGGAGAGAAATTCGTAAACCTGCTCGATTTACTGATATGGTGGCCTACGCCCTTCCCGTTGTTGATGATATTCCTATCACTTATCAAGAAGCAATGCAAAGCTTAGAAAGTGATAAATGGAAAAGCGCCATGGATGAAGAAATGCAGTCTCTCCGGAAGAACAATACTTGGGAGTTGGCGCAATTACCGAAAGGTAAAAGGGCAATCGGATGCAAGTGGGTATTCGCAAAGAAAGATGGATCTCCTAGCAAGAAGGATATTCGCTACAAGGCAAGATTGGTAGCTAAAGGCTACGCTCAGAAGGAGGGAATTGACTACAATGATGTATTTTCCCCTGTTGTGAAGCATTCCTCCATTAGAATTTTGTTGGCCTTGGTAGCACAGTTGAATTTGGAGCTAGCTCAACTTGATGTTAAGACGGCTTTCTTGCATGGTGAGTTAGAAGAGGAGATCTATATGACTCAGCCAGAAGGATACACAGATGCTGGTGGTAGAAATTGGGTTTGTAAGCTTAACAAATCGCTATATGGATTGAAGCAATCCCCGAGGCAGTGGTACAAGCGATTTGATAGCTTTATGAGAAGGCAGAAGTACACAAGAAGCAAATATGACAATTGTGTGTATTTGCAGAAGCTGCATGACGGATCTTTCATTTATCTACTCTTGTATGTTGATGATATGTTAATCGCTTCGAAGAGCCAAAATGAGATAGATAAGCTGAAGGCTCAGTTGAATCAAGAGTTCGAGATGAAAGATCTAGGTGAGGCCAAGAAGATTCTCGGCATGGAGATAAGTAGAGATAGACAGAGAGGCAAGCTTTGTTTGAATCAGAAGCAATATCTGAAAAAGGTATTACAATGTTTTGGTGTAAATGAAAACACAAAACATGTAAGTACCCCACTTGCTTCTCATTTGAAACTTAGTGCTCAATTATCTCCGAAAACTGAAGAAGAAAGAGAATATATGGCAAAAGTCCCATATGCTAATGCAGTTGGGAGTTTGATGTATGCGATGGTGTGTATGAGGCCTGACATTTCACAAGCTGTTGGAGTTGTGAGCAGGTATATGCATGATCCTGGAAAAGGACATTGGCAAGCTGTGAAATGGATTCTACGGTATCTTCAAAAAACCGTAGATGTTGGTTTAATTTTTGAACAGGATGAAGCACTTGGTCAGTTTGTAGTTGGATATGTTGATTCCGACTTTGCTGGTGATTTAGATAAACGTCGTTCAACTACGGGGTATCTGTTTACTCTTGCGAAAGCCCCAGTGAGTTGGAAGTCTACCTTACAGTCTACAGTAGCTGTGTCTACTACAGAGGCAGAATATATGGCAGTTACAGAAGCTGTTAAGGAGGCTATTTGGCTTAATGGATTATTGAAAGACTTGGGAGTTGTTCAAAGTCACATTAGTCTATATTGTGATAGTCAGAGCGCTATTCATTTAGCGAAAAATCAAGTCTATCATTCAAGAACCAAGCATATCGACGTAAGATATCACTTTGTGCGGGAAGTCTTTGAAAAAGGAAAAATTCTACTTGAGAAGATTCCGACAACAGATAATCCCGCAGATATGATGACCAAGGTGGTAACAACAATCAAGTTTAATCATTGTTTGAACTTGATTAACATCCTGAGAATTTGAGCACCTTTAGGTGTATGGCGCTCGAGAGCGCATTTGGAGGCACTACAAAAGATAGCTTTATCGAATTTGGGGAGTTGAAGGAAGTGTGTGAAGATGTGATTATCCTAATCAAATCTTCAAGGTGGAGATTGTTGATAAGTTAAATTAAAAAGGGGTTGAAAAGTCAAAAATGGTGGGAGGTGCAATTGGCACCGAAAGAAAAAAAATAGTTGGCAAGTTGTTTAAAGTTGAAAGGGATAATTACAATTTTGGTCCCTAATTTTTAGGCCATTTGCAAGTTAGTCCCTGAACCTCAACTATAAATAGGCCTAACCATTTCTCATTTCAACCATCCCAACCAATCTTTCTCTCTTAGTTTTCTCTCTTCTCCCATTTGAGAATTCTCAAGGAATTCTATTTGTTTGTAATATTGTGAAGATAGTAAAGTTATCATCTGGTGTTAGTGCCCGAGGACGTAGGTATAATTTACCGAACCTCGTTAAAACTCTTGTGTTCTTTCTTGTCCTATTTTTCTTTCAATATTTGAGGGTATAATAGTAGTATTTAATTGTGCTATTAAATTACTATAGAAGGGATATTCTGACTAAGGAAAGACTTGGTATTTAAGAGATCCATGTGATCCACCTCTCTTCCCTGGGAATTGAACTTTGTGTGATTTTTTAGTACAATAATTTACACGCTTCCGACCCTATTGGAACAACAGAAATGGTTAGTCATATAAGTGACTTCGGCTTAGCAAAAATCCTTTCTACGGACAGACTGAATTATTCTGCTAATAAATCAAGCTCCCTTGGATTAAGAGGAACTATTGGTTATGCTCCTCCAGGTATGTTCACTTTAGTATTTTCTTCCATAATTTAAAAGCAAATCACATAGTTTAATATCAATTTTTCATGCTCTCTGCAATTATTTCTATATGTAATTTTGATAAAGTAATTGTAGAATATGGCATGGGAAGCGAGTTGTCAACAAAAGGTGACGTGTATAGCTATGGCATCCTACTGCTTGAGATGTTTACAGGAAAAAGGCCAATCGATGAAAGGTTCAGAGAAGGTTTAAGTCTCCACAACTTTGTTAAGGCAGCACTGCCTGAACGAATAATCGAGATTACAGATCCTAATCTTGTTCAAGAAAGAGTGAGACGAGGAACTCCCAATGTAAACAACTTTGGAAATGATTGGTATCTTCAGTGCTTGAATTCACTATTCGAAATAGGGCTCGCTTGTTCTGCTGAATCACCCAATGAGCGGATTGACATGAGTGATGTTGCTACCAAGCTTTGTTCTATTAAAGACAAACTTCATTCAACTAGATTACCTCGTGAGGTTCGAACTTAAATAAATTGCTTGGTCGAAAGGTAAGATAACTTCTTATCTTAGTAAAATATTGAATCATTCCATAACTTAAGTTATATTTCCACTACTTTTGGAGTTAAGTGTTATGCTAAGATGATATGAAGAAGTAAAACAGATTACTCTATTTTCAACAGGCAGGTATCTAAGGTGTCGAATAAATATGCAATATTTATAGCTTTCCACCAATAATTTCTCAGTGTACTTTGTATTAATGCTTTGTTTTTCTCTGTGCTTCTTAAACTATTGGATCCTCATCAAATAAGAATTTGAGATAATGCCAATATGCTTTGATTTTATTTATGTTACTCGGATTTGGAAGAATGTATTCAAATGTTTGACATGGAATATTATACTTGATTTTACATCTAAGTGTGGTCAGAAATCACTGAAATTTAAGACTCTTTGTTTTTGTATCCATATTAAATGATAAAGACTTCCTTTCTATTGGATTGAAGGGAGACTTATAAAATGTCTCTACATGATTTATTAATAGAAGCTTCTATTTATAAAATGTCGAGGAACTACTTATACTGCACTTTGTTTCTTGTTGATCAACAGAACACTTTGAAATACGTATAGAAATTGATTCAGGTTGATGGAGTTATTGAAAAGGCATTCGAAACTTTCCAGCTCTTTTTTCTTTGTTTACGTTGTAGTTATAATTCTTCTCTCATGCTTCAACTCCCACTGTCTTAACTTGCTTGGTTTAGCAGACCCTGTAGTTAGAGGAAATGCCACTGTAAACAAGCTTTACTCAAGTTCAAAGCCAAGATAACAAAATAATTAGAATTTCTATTTATTAGTGACAATAATTTTGAAGGGGTATCAGCAATTTTTCCAACACCCTTTTACGAAATAATGGGAAGAATCCCAGATGGGATTGGTAATCTCGTCAATTTGGAGGTATTATTTGCATCAGAAATTTACCGGTCAAATTAATTTTTTTCTCCGGGACTATTCCGAAATTTATCGGCATTAACAAAAGTTGGTTTAGATTTTAACTATCTCCAGGGCAGCATTCCTTCAAGGTTTCATCAAATAGATGTCGACAATACTTCTCTTCAAGATTTTTTTATGAACAAGTCTTTACGAGACGACCATCAAAATTTTAAGGACTCAGTCAATCCAAATCATGTATGCAATTTATGTTGGAACATTTTCAAATATTATGAAAAACCAGGCAAAGTAACAGTTCAATTCACTCACAAATAATGCCTAAAATCGAGTGTAAACATAGGCAACGAGAATACTTTGACAAAGTAACAGTTCACAACTCTCTACCCAACAAAAACAAGTCCCAATTAATCAGAAAAGATCACCTTGAAAATAGCCACCCATCACGTATTGGGAAGGAGAAAAATTACCACCTTCAACTTACGTGTAATATCACATTTTTATGTAATATTAAATTTATTAACGTAAAAGATAAAAACACTTAAATAATAATTATATAATATTATTAAATATTTATTTACTTGCCATTAATTCTTTAAATTTAAGGACAAAATCTAGTTAATTAATAATAACCAACATTATCAGATGAAGTTGGAGATGTTACAAATTGGTAGAGTATGAGAGTGATCTTTAATTCATGTAAATAATAGTTGTAATGGGGTTGAATTGAAGCAGCCCAAATTTGTTTCCTCCAACATATTCAGTAGTTGGAATTATGTAGTTTCTTTCACAATAATTATGATGATAATGACAATGGGAAATTACCAATTTAATTTTATTACATTCAAAAGAGATGTTACAGCATAGATTGAAATTATAATTTTTCTCATTTTTAGCTATTAAATAATAGTTAAGTATTTTAAAAGTCTGTTTTAAATTGTCAAGCTCAAATATTTGTCTATTGAAGTCTGATTATGAGTTGGTAAAATGATGAATAATAATACTCAATTTTGGGGTTATTTCTAAAGGACCCAATAAATTTTTAATTAGAATTAGAGGATATTTTTTAATTGATCGTTTTATCACATCATGATATTTTACATCGTTGAAAGAGCCCATGTAAAAATAATAAAATGATGACAAAATTATCAAAGATTGAGATTCCTTATTTCTGTCCAAGAGCGTATGAATAGTTTCGAGATTTTGGCTAAATGATTGTTAAATTCTTGCATAAGAACCAAACAGATTTTTATTGGTACGATCTCAACTATTATCAGAAACCAATCATTAACCCATGGATCATTTATTTTTCTGATAAAAAAAATATGAGGTTTCATTAAGTCAGTTCTTAAGAAATCTCGAATCAGACCATTAGTCCTTACTTCAACAAAGGAAGCACATGCCTATTCACCAGGAGAACTTTTGTTGTCTTGGTCTTGGTCCCAACTCAACACTACACAAGTCCAACTGTTTCTGAGCAATTTTTGGATGTCAAATGGACATCCTCATATGGTAATTTTAATGTGGCCGATTTTCTCTCCTTTACAATCAGTTTTGCAACAACACCCGCTGCTCTACTTGATTGTTCACCCTGTCCAAGTGTGCTTTCTATATTATGTATAATTGTGTCTAAGGGCATATCAATTGAAGTAGATTCTTTTTTTTCATCCATCAATTAAAACTCTTTCCTAAACTGTACAAACTTCTTCCAAAGTATATGGATTTATGGATGGAGATCTTTCTTGTTAAAAAATAAGAAAGAGTAGAAAAGAATCAATTAAAAACATTACGCATGTTTTTTAAATCAAGGCAAATCATAGTTGGTTTGGCTCAGTCAGTAGAGCGGGCATGAATTTTAACATGCGGACGTGGATTCGAAACTCATGGTTAACTTTTTTTTATTCTTTTATTCTTATTTGACTTACCAATCTCCCTAATCAATTTTAACTTTTTTCTCATCTATAAAATCCAACTAAAACTCTATGATAAAAGAAAAACCCAACTAAAACTCTATCATGTTTGGACAATTTTAATTAAAATAAAATACAAACCTTACGATAATTTTAGTTAAAATAATGAAAGATACTTTCATCCTAATCAAATTATTGATATTATTTATTGCTTTCGAGAGTTATAATATAAATAAATCTTTTAATTGTTTCAATTTAATCTTAACTTTAACCTATTTGAGTTAATTTCCAAGTGTATTATTGATCTATAAATAGTCAGTTGATTCATTCGTATTTTATCATATCAATTTATTCAAGTTTTGTTTGTTTATTTTTCCAATGATGAATTTCAAAAGCATTACGTTTTTTGTTGTGTTTTTGTCATGTCTTTTGGTCTCAAAGGCCGAAAAAGTTGAAGTTGTGGTTGAAGGAGCAACTTCCATTGCTCAAACCGATGAAGATTTTATTTGTGTTACCCTTGATTGGTGGCCTACAAACAAGTGTGATTATGATCAATAATTCTCTGTCTTCTCTGTTGGCTACGGTCAAGTCTAGTGACTACGTTTTATTTTAACATTTTGTTTAAGAAATTCCAGCGAAATCTGGAAAAAAAATACGATTGATGTTATTGTCAAGCATTTGGAAAAAATGTGGAGCATAATGTTTTAAAATAAAATTTTCCAACCCCAAGTCTAGGAACTATTTATACTGCACTTTATTTCTTGTTGATCAACAGAACACTTTGAAATACATATCAATCTCATCAATTAAGAAATTGATTCAGGTTGATGGAGTTATTGAAAAAGCATTCAAAACTTTCCAGCTCTTTTTTCCATGTTTACGTTGAAGTTATAATTCTTCTCTCATGCTTCAACTTCCGGTGTCTTAACTTGCTTGGTTTAGCAGACCCTGTAGTTAGTGGAAACGCCACTGATAAACAAGCTTTACTCGATTTCAAAGCCAAGATAACTGGTGATCAGCTCAAGGTTATGGAGTCGTGGAATAGTTCCATTCACTTCTGTCAATGGCATGGCGTTACATGCGGTCGCAAGCATCAGAGAGTCACCAAATTGGAACTACAATCCCTCAAACTCTCGGGATCTTTATCACCACACATTGGAAATATGAGCTTCCTTAGGGTGTTGAATCTTATGAACAACAGCTTCTATAACCAGATTCCTCAATCGATTGGTGGTTTAAGGAGACTGGAAACATTATATCTGACCAACAACTCCATAAGTGGTGAAATTCCTTCCAATTTATCTTCTTGTTCTAAGCTCACAATAGTTCGTATGGCAGGCAACCGGCTAACAGGAGAAATACCTGCTTTTCTGGGTTTCCTGTCAAACTTGAAAGTCTTGAGTTTTTACAACAACAGTTTGATAGGGAGTATCCCACCTTCATTGGGTAACTTGTCATCCTTGGAGGAACTTGCCTTGACATATAATGCATTAGATGGGATTATACCTGAAACTCTTGGACGGCTAACAAATCTTTCAATTTTTTTGGCAGCAGCAAATGCAATTTCTGGTACGCTTCCTGTTGCAATGTTCAATCTTTCCAATATTAGGCTCTTTGATATTGGTGAGAATAAGATTCAAGCTACTCTTTATACTGACTTAGCGATCACTATGCCATATGTTGAGTTCTTTTCTGTAAGGGGAAATAAAATCTCCGGACAAATCCCGATTTCAATAACCAATGCCTCAAATCTACACGTACTTCAATTTAATGATAATAGACTTAGTGGAAAGGTGCCTTCCTTGGAGAAGTTGGATAAACTATCTACGCTTCAACTTGCCGTAAACCGTTTGGGGCATGGGAGAGAAGGTGACTTGAACTTTCTTTGCACTTTAGTCAATAATACCAAACTAGAGTTTCTATATATTAGCGACAATAATTTTGGAGGGGCATTTCCTAAATGCGTCAGCAATTTTTCCAACACCCTTTTACGTTTAGGAATAGACGAGAACAAAATAATGGGAAGAATCCCAGATGGGATTGGTAATCTCGTCAATTTGGAGGTATTATTTGCATCACAAAACCAACTGTCAGGTCCCATACCATTTGATATTGGGAGGCTTCAAAAGCTAAACAAATTTTTCGCTGATATTAATTTTCTGTCCGGGACTATTCCCCATTCTTTTGGAAATTTATCGGCGTTAACAATGGTTGGTTTAGATTTTAACAATCTCCAGGGCAACATTCCTCCAAATATAGGCAAATGCCAGAGTTTGCTTGGCTTGAGTGTTTCTTATAATAATCTTAGTGGACCTATACCCCCTCAATTACTTGGGGTCTCATCCATGTCCATAATACTAGACTTATCGTCAAACTATTTGACTGGTGAGCTTCCTGTTGCAGTAGAAAATTTGAAAAATCTAGGTCAACTCCGTGTTTCTCAAAACAGGTTATCCGGTTTGCTTCCAAAAACCCTTGGTAGCTGTGTAAGTCTAGAGAAACTGTATTTGGATGGAAATCTTTTTGAAGGACCCATTCCTTCATCTTTGAGTTCACTGAGAGGACTTGAGGCATTAGACGTATCCAACAATAATCTTTCAGGTGAGATTCCAGAATTTCTTGTCAGATTTGGGGCTTTAAGGTACTTAAATCTCTCCTTCAATAATTTTGAAGGAGTGATACCAAGTGGAGGAATCTTTAAGAATGCCAGTGCAACATTTGTTGAGGGAAACAGTAAGCTCTGTGGAGGCATCCCCGAATTACACATGTTAAGATGTAACTTGAAAACATCATCAAGCAATTCTCTTAGATTAGAAGTTGCAATTATTGTTGGGTCTTTAGGAGCGACTCTGGCTTTTACTTGTCTCCTCATCTTGTGGATTGGAAAGAAGAAAGAGAAACAGGCAACAACAACTAGCGTAGAAAATTCAGTTTTACAACTATCATACCAAAGCATCGTAAGGGCTACGGACGGATTCTCCACGCAAAATTTGGTTGGTTCAGGAAGCTTTGGTTCTGTATACAAAGGAGTTCTTCAAGCTAGTGGAGCAGTTATTGCAGTAAAGGTGCTTAATCTTCTGAATCGTGGAGCTTCTAGGAGTTTCCTGGCTGAATGCGAGGCCTTGAAGAACATTCGACATCGAAATCTTGTCAAGGTACTAACAGCTATTTCAGGAGAAGATTACCAAGGCAATGATTTTAAAGCCTTGGTTTATGAGTTCATGGAAAATGGAAGCTTGGAAGACTGGTTGCATCCACTTATTGGCATGAATGAACCAGAGACGGTGAGAAACCTAAACTTCTTCCAAAGAGTAAGTGTTGCCATGGATGTTGCTCATGCACTCGAATATCTGCACCATCATTGTGAAGAACCAATCATTCATTGTGACCTCAAGCCAAGCAATATTCTACTTGATGAGGAAATGGTTGGTCATATAAGTGACTTCGGCTTAGCAAAAATCCTTTCTACGGACAGACTGAACTATTCTGCTAATAAATCAGGCTCCCTTGGATTAAGAGGAACTATTGGTTATGCTCCTCCAGGTATGTTCACTTTAGTATTTTCTTCCATAATTTAAAAGCAAATCACATAGTTTAATATCAATTTTTCATGCTCTCTGCAATTATTACTATATGTAATTTTGATGAACTAATTGTAGAATATGGCATGGGAAGCGGGTTGTCAACAAAAGGTGATGTGTATAGCTATGGCATCCTACTGCTTGAGATGTTTACAGGAAAAAGGCCGACCGATGAAAGGTTTAGAGAAGGTTTAAGTCTTCGCAACTTTGTTAAGGCAGCACTGCCAGAACGAATAGTCGAGGTTACAGATCCTATTCTTGTTGAAGAAAGAGTCGCACGAGGAACTCCCGGTGTAAAAAACTCAAGAAATGATAGACATCTTCGGTGCTTGAATTCACTATTCGAAATAGGACTCACTTGTTCTGCTGAATCACCCAATGAGCGGATTGACATGAGTGATGTTGTTATCAAACTTTGTTCCATTAGAGACAAGTTTCATCCAACTCGATTACGTCATGAGGTTCCAACTTAAATAAATTGCTTAGTCGAAAGGTGAGATAACTTCTTATCTTAGCAAAATATTGAATCATTCCATTACTTAAGGCATATTTCCACTACATTTGGAGATGAGTGTTATGTTTAGATGATATGAAGAAGTAAAACAGATTACCCTGTTTTCCACATGCAGGTATATAAGGTGTCGTATGGATGAAGTTGAGAGGCTTGGGTCAGTCAAAGTGTAGGATTTTATCTTTTGTTCACATTCTATTGGGTATTAGCAGGACTCCACATTTCGCCTAAAAGCACTATGCTTTGAGAAAAGAGAATAAATATGCAATATTTATAGCTTTCCACTGATAATTTCTCAGTGTATTTTGTATTAATGCTTTGTTTTTCTCTTTGCTTCTTAAACTATTGGATCCTCATCAAATAAGAATTTGAGATAACGCCAATATGCTTTGATTTTATTTATGTTACTCGAATTTGGAAGAATGTATTCAAATGTTTGTATATTTGATTTTACATCAAGTGTAGTCAGTAATCACTGAAATTTAAGACTCTTTGTTTTTGTATCCATATTAAATTATATTGTTGAAGTTTGGTCAACATGTAACACCAGGAGCAGTCAAGAAGCAGGCTATGCAGACTGAGTCATGCAGAAGCTGCTGAAGCAAGTGCAGCTGCTGTTCTTTTATTCATTTTGTAACCATAGTTTGATGAAATGTATTCAAGTTCATTTTGAACTATGTTAGGTTAATGTTTGATGTAATTTGATAGTGATTGAGCTGTTAACTTAGCTTTGTTTAAGTGTACAAGCTTTGTTTTCAAGTTTCAATGTATTAATGGTAGTAGGTGTTGATTAAGTGACCACACACTGATTTTGACAACTTAGTGCTTGGTTTATGTATTGGCATTAAGCCATTATTTATTTTTAAATGAATTCAATTAGTTTCCCTTCCAACAAATTCTCCATTTTCTTTGTTTTTCTTTTGTCTCAAATTCTGTTGTTTTCTCATCAAGCATCGAGCCTTGTTGCTCAACCCATAAGCTGAATTTGCTTGCACTTGTTCTTAACACCAACAATTGGTATCTAGAGCTGTAATCTCAGTGGACCTGTTACAACTTAACTTCAAAATCAATGGCTTCATCAAGCTTCTCCACTGCTGCACCACCAGTCTTCAACGGAGAAGGCTATCACATATATATGGGTGGTCAAATTAAAAACTAGCAGTTAATCTTGTTACCTACGAATACTAAAATATATAACTTTTGTTAAATACAAATACAAAATTGAATAAAAAATAACATAGTACCACAGTAAAAAAAGTGTCAAACTCGGATACTAAATAATATATTAAGAAAAAGTTAAAAAGTTAAAATCTTAGTCTAATAATTAATACCAATAGTAATTTTCGTCAACATTTTCGTCAAGTACAGGGATTAAGACAGATAATAGATTTCAACCAATACGAAAACTACAAAGGATGCAGGAGGAACTGGAGTTTTCGCTGACGCAACGTGTTTTTATTTTTTATTTATTCTTATTTGACTTATCAATCTCCCTAACCTTCGGTACTTTCCCTAATCAATTTTAACTTTTTCTCATCTATAAAATCCAACTGAAACTCTATGATAAAAGAAAAACACAACTAAAACTCTATTATATTTGGACAATTTTAATTAAAATAAAATACAAGCCTTACGATAATTTTAGTTAAAATAATCAAAAATACTTTCATCCTAATCAAATTATTGATATTACTTATTGCTTTTGAGAGTTATAATACAAACAATTCTTTTAATTGTTTCAATTTAATCATGACTCTAACCAATTTGAGTTCACTTCTAAGTGTATTATTGATCTATAAATAGTCAATTGATTCATTCGTATTTTATCATATCAATTTATTCAAGTTTTGTTTGTTTATTTTTCCAATGATGAATTTCAAAAGTATTACGTTTTTTGTTGTGTTTTTGTCCTGTCTTTTGGTCTCAAAGGCAGAAAAGGTTGAAGTTGTGGTTGAAGGAGCAACTTCCATAGCTCAAACCGATGAAGATTTTATTTGTGTTACCCTTGATTGGTGGCCTACAAACAAGTGTGATTATGATCAATGTCCGTGGGGTCAAGCTGGACTTTTTAATTTGGTAATTTTATTTTATTTCTTTAGTATATATTGATTCAAGACTATTTGTTTACTTAGATGTTTATTGTTTTGTATTATATATTCCATTTGTAGGATTTGAAGAACAAGATTCTTGAAAAGGCTGTAAAAGGTGAGTATTGGAGTTATTCTAATGAATGTTTTGTTTACTAGTTTTTTTTTTTACTGATATGAGCAGCTTCTAATATGCTAAATGATGTTGGTGAATAAATTATGGTTTCAGCATTTCATCCTTTGAGAATTAGAGTTGGAGGTTCGTTACAAGATCAAGTGGTGTACAACGTTCGAAATAATATTGAGAATTGCCAACCATTCCAAAAACAAGACAAGGGCTTCTTATTCGGTTTCTCCATTGGATGTCTTGACATGAAGAGATGGGATGAACTCAATGAGTTTTTCAATCAAACTCGGTATAAATTTATGACTACTGTGTTATTTTAAAATAGTAATTATGATGTGAGCTACTCATGTTATTTTTATGTTGTAGAGCTAAAGTTACATTTGGTTTAAATGCTCTTATCGGAAGAAAAGAGTCCGAAACTGAAAAGACTCTTTGGGTTGGTGATTGGTATTCACATAATGCTCGGGATCTCATGAGTTATACAATTTCCAAAGGATATACAATTGACTCTTATGAATTAGGTATTTGATTGGTATCAATATTTTTATGTTTTTAGATTAGTTTATATATGATTGACTCTCATCATATTCGATTTTCTTTTCATTTTTTTTAGGAAATGAATTGTGTGGAGTAGGAGTTAGTGCTAGGATTGAAGCTAAACAATATGCAAAAGATATGGCAACACTTAAAAATCTTGTAAAAGAGATGTATCCAAATCCAAAAACACAACCTAAGATTTTAGGCCCGGGAGGTTTCTATGACAAGAAATGGTTCGATACTTTTTTGGATGCTTCAGGACATGACGTTATTGATGGAGTTACACATCATATTTATAATCTCGGACCCGGTATCTATCTATATATCAATTAAAATATTTTTATTATTATTTATTGTTTCATGATTTGTTTAACATTATTGATGATTAATGTAGGTAATAACCCAGATGTGGTTCGTCGTGTCCAAGATCCATTTTTCTTGACCCAAATTGCTCAGACATTTAAAGATGTTTCAAATGCTATTGTCAAATTTGCACCATGGTCTGGTGCATGGGTTAGTGAATCGGGTGGAGCTTATAACAGTGGTGGCCAATTAGTGTCGTATACATTTGCATTTGGCTTTTGGTAAGTGTTTTTCAAATCTTTTATTAGTTGATTATTTTTAAGGCCCTATTAAAATCTAATGATTAACTTATGACTCCAACAGGTACTTGGACCAATTGGGAATGACATCAGTTTATAACCACAAAGTTTATTGCAGACAAGCTTTGACCGGGGGCAATTATGCTCTTCTTAACACTACCACATTTGTTCCCAATCCAGATTATTATGGGTATCTTTCATATATTTTCCACCGTATTTGTTGTTAAATTCATTTGTTTTAATTTCATTTGTTAAAATATCTTTTGCAGTGCACTTTTGTGGCATAGAGTTATGGGGAGTAAAGTTCTTTCCGTCACGCATAAGGGTTCTCCATATTTACGTGTATACTCTCATTGTGCCAAAAAGGAGGTAATTATTATTATTTTGGTTGACTCAATTAATTTTAATTTTAATTTTTTATTTCCTAAATTTTTGCTTGGTTGCAGCCCGGGGTTTCTTTGTTTTCATCAACTTATCGAAGAATACCTCATTTGAAATTGATCTTTTCCATGATCTAAATTTAAATGGTGGGAGTCCAAATTTTGAATTTAAAGGACATAAAAAGCGAGAAGAGTATCATTTGACTCCAAAAGATGGGAACATCTTAAGCAGTATTGTATTGCTAAACGGAACACCATTGGAACTTTCAGACTCGTTGGAGATACCAGAGTTGAAGCCGAAGCTTGTGGATGGTTTGAAACCCATTAGCATCGCTGCTCATTCAATCGCATTTGTAACCATAAGAGATTTCAATGCACCTGCATGTTCTTAAGATTTTATTTCTTGTAGGGTCAAAACTTATTGATTTTATTCATTAGGCAAATTTAGGATTTTTGGTTTTTGAGTTACAAGAGTTATTAATTTTGTTCATTAGGTCAATTTAGGTTATCATATTATTTTTTTAATTTTTAATTTGTTCCTTCTTATTAAAATAAATTATTCTTTTATTATTATTTTACTATTCGTTTCTTTTTATTTTTTAATTTAATATATAATTATGTTTATGAACAATTTGTCTTTACATTGCCTTTTTTACAATTTAAAAAAAAATAAACAGTAAATGAAAACAAATTTTACTCTTAAATAAATAAAGATTTTCTGAAGATTTTACAATACATTAATGTTGGAACAGACATGTATGATGGCCTGTTACCTCGAAACTCATTCATATTTCTCTATGTGTGTTACTGACTGGCCATCAAAATAAGTTACTACTGGTAGACGAAGAAAATAGTCATTTATGAGTTGGTCAATTTACTACTATTTGAGCTATGATTGTAAACAAAGAATTATTTTGTGGCTTCATTCCTACAACTGTGATGCATTCAAATGAATATATATGATTTTGAAAGGAGCTTTCATTGAAGTTGATTATGGTATTAAACAAAACATTATTGGAAGAAAATCATAATTTTAAGATGATGCCTTTCCTATTCCATCTTTACTTTGAAATTTTATAATAATATCCATAGGAAAACTGATGTTGGAGATGACAATAATTCTCTGTCTTCTCTGTTGGCTACAGTCAAGTCTACTGACTACGTTTTATTTTAACATTTTGTTTAAGAAATTCCAGCGAAATCTGGAAAAAAAAATACGATTGATGTTATTGTCAAGCATTTGGAAAAAATGTGGAGCATAATGTTTTAAAATAAAAATTTTCCGACCCCAAACAGTAAAACAGAAATAGAAATAGTGAAAGTAGAGAGAAATATATTTAAGCATAGTGTATGGTACAATGATAATAAATAATAAATAAAGGAATGCTATAATAATTGCAATATAATTATAAGAATAATAAAACACCAAATAATAACAATAGCAATAATCATATTAATTATTATTCTAATACTAATTAAATAATGCTGATGAAAGACAGCTCCTTTCGGCGCAGAGCCTCCGAATCCGCATGTTGCCAGTCACTCCCAAATAATTTCCCAAGTTGCAAACTTTGAAATTCATTACTAAAAACCATTTGCAATGTCTTCTCCCAATACAAGAACTGGGGCAGCCATTCTATTTTATTTTATTACGCTTATGAAAAGGGAAATAAAAATATTTTTTATATATTTAAATTTATTTTTATATTTGAAATTCATAAAAAATTTAGATGTGTTAAAAGAAATAATAAAACATAAATGATGAGGTGGAAAACGGGAGGATTCCAGCGGCCTCAAATCAGGCTGTATTTGGATTCAAATTAGTTCGGGCTTAGATATTCTCAAACTCGAGCCATTTCAGGTTAGGATTTTTTAATTCGGATATTTTCAGATTCTATCATATCAGTCGATCAAGCTAAAACAAATTCAAATAATTTTGATATTTTATAAATTTTATTTCGAATGTAATAAATAAATTCATTTTTACTTGATGATAACATAATACAAATTCGATTCACATAAATTCATGTCTGGTATTTGTATTGGCTTTAAGCCATTGTTCATTTTTAATGAAATTCATTTAAGTTTCATCATCCAATACTCTATTTTTCTTTGTTTTCACTTTCAATTTCTGTTTTGAATTCTGTTTTGTTTCTTCAGCAAGTTTCGAGCCTTGTTGCTCAAGTCAGAGCTGAACTTGCTTGCACTTGGTTCTTAACGCCAACAGCAATCATAGTATTAAAATTTCATGCCAGTTGTCAAGCATTTAGGACATCAATTTTGACTTAGTTGTGGGAAAAAAATCGACAACAGATTCCTTAAGGAAGCATTTAGCTCAAATTCCCAAGAAAACCGTAGGCATGTGATGTGATTTTCAAAGCTGGAAAACATGAACCAATTGACAGGAGATACCAGAGTTTGAAGCCTACTTATATTGCATGCTAGTTCTTGTTGATGAACCAAGCACTCTCAAAACAAATCAATCTCATCACGATTCAAGTTGATGGAGCTATCAAAAAAGCATTTTGAAGCATGCTGCTCTTTTTTCCTTGTTTTCTTTTTACAGCAAGTTTTCTCAAAAACTCCAACAGGCCTTGTAGTTAGAGGAAATGACACTGATCAACAAGCATTACTCCAGTTCAAAGCCAAGATAACTGATGATCAGCTTAGAGTCATGGAGTCCTGGAATAGTTCCATTCACTTCTGTCAATGGCATGGCGTTACATGCGGTCGCAAGCATCAGAGAGTCACCAAATTGGAACTACAGTCCCTCAAACTCTCGGGATCTTTATCACCACACATTGGAAATATGAGCTTCCTTAGGGTGTTGAATCTTTTGAACAACAGCTTCTATAACCAGATTCCTCAATCGATTGGTGGTTTAAGGAGACTGGAAACATTATATCTGGCCAACAACTCCATAAGTGGTGAAATTCCTTCCAATTTATCTTCTTGCTCTAAGCTCACAATAGTTCGTATGGCAGGCAACCGGCTAACAGGAGAAATACCTGCTTTTCTGGGTTTCTTGTCAAACTTGAAAGTCTTGAGTTTTTACAACAACAGTTTGAGAGGGAGTATCCCACCTTCATTGGGTAATTTGTCATCCTTGGAGGAACTTGCCTTGACATATAATGCATTAGATGGGATTATACCTGAAACTCTTGGACGGCTAACAAATCTTTCAATTTTTTTGGCGGCAGCAAATGCAATTTCTGGTACGCTTCCTGTTGCAATGTTCAATCTTTCCAATATTAGGTTCTTTGATATTGGTGAAAATAAGATTCAATGTACTCTTTATACTGACTTAGCGATCACTATGCCATATGTTGAGTTCTTTTCTGTAAGGGGAAATAAAATCTCCGGACAAATCCCGATTTCAATAACCAATGCCTCAAATCTAGACGTACTTCAATTTAATGATAATAGACTTAGTGGAAAGGTGCCTTCCTTGGAGAAGTTGGATAAACTATCTACGCTTCAACTTGCCGTTAACGGTTTGGGACATGGGAGAGAAGGTGACTTGAACTTTCTCTGCACTTTAGTCAATAATACCAAATTAGAATTTCTAATTATTAGTGACAATAATTTTGGAGGGTGTTGTGCGGAAGCGTGTGAAAGAGTAAAATTATTGTACTAAAAAATCACACTAAGTTCAATTCCCAGGAAAGAGAGGTGAATCACGAGGATCACTTAAGTACCAAGTCTTTCCTAGCCAGAATATCCCTCTATTGTAATTTAATAGCACAATAAATCACTACAATCACACTCACAAAATATGAACAATAAATAGTAAAGAACACCAGAATTTTAACGAGGTTCGGCAAATCTTGCCTACGTCCTCGGGCACTACCAAATATATTTCACTCCAAAAATACAAGTGAAACTTTACAAATAGGGAGAGAGAACAATGCCTTAAGTAGAGAATGGCAAATGTGGGATGATGAGAATGAGCAATGGTTGGCCTATTTATAGTTGAGATTCAAGGGCCACCTTGCAAAGTCCCTATTCACTTAGGGACCAAAAATTGCTATTATCCCATGCCCAACACTAAATAAATATTTGGTGCCCATAACTTTGACCTTTCCAAAGTATGGGTAGGTATGGGAAAGGTATGGGCAAGGTATGGGGTATATTCTAATAATCTCCACCTTGATGATTTGATTAGGATAATCTTATCTTCACACAATTCTTTCTGCTTTTGACAACAATACTTGATAGTGCCTTCTTCAACTGTTAAACTTGCAGGATATTAATCAAGTTCAAACAATGTTCGAACTTGGTTGTTGTTACCACCTTGGTCATCATATCTGCGGGATTATCTGCAGTCTTGATCTTCTGAAGACAAATTTTCCCCTCTTCAATAATTTCCCGCACAAAATGGAATCGTCGTCGATATGTTTTGTACGTGCATGATAGACTTGATTCTTTGCTAAATGAATAGCACTTTGACTATCACAATACACGTTAATATGCTCCTGAACCAACCCCAAGGTTTTAGCCATACCTTGTAACCAAACAGCCTCCTTTACAGCCTCTGTTACAGCCATGTACTCGGCTTCTGTGGTTGACAATGCAACTGTAGACTGTAGTGTAGACTTCCAACTTATTGGTCCTCCAGCAAGTGTAAACACATAACCGGTGGTTGATCTTCGCTTGTCCAAATCACCGGCATAGTCAGAATCAACGTACCCAATAACACCTTTACCAAGTGTATTATCCTGCTTGAACAGTAATCCAACATCCACGGTCTTCTGAATATACCGTAGAATCCATTTCACAGCTTGCCAATGTCCTTTTCCAGGATTATGCATATACCTGCTCACTATACTAACTGCCTGTGAAATGTCGGGTCTTGTACACACCATTGCATACATCAAGCTACCCACTGCATTAGAATACGGAACTTGCAACATGTATTCTTGTTCCGTATTCGTCGAAGGAGATAGTTGTGCAGAAAGCTTGAAATGAGAAGCCAACGGGGTACTTACAGGTTTGGTCTGCTCGTTCATGCCAAACTGCTGTAGTACTTTCTTCAAATACTGCTTCTGAGACAAGCTAACTCTGCCATGAGCTCTATCTCTACATATTTCCATGCCGAGAATCTTTTTAGCTTCTCCTAGATCTTTCATCTCAAACTCGAGATTGAGTTGAGTCTTCAATCTTTCAATCTCAACTTTGCTCTTAGATGCTATTAGCATATCATCAACATATAAGAGCAAGTATATGAAAGTTCCTTCTTGTAGCTTTTGAAAATACACGCAATGATCAAATTTACTTCTTGTGTACCTTTGCCCTTTCATGAACTGATCAAATCGCTTGTACCACTGCCTCGGAGATTGCTTCAATCCATAAAGCGACTTTGTTAGTTTGCAAACCCAATTTTCTTTTCCAGCAACATTGAATCCATCAGGCTGAGTCATATAGATTTCCTCTTCCAAATCACCGTGTAAAAATGCTGTCTTCACATCAAGCTGAACTAGTTCAAGATCGTATTGCGCAACCAAGGCTAGCAAAATTCGAATAGACGAATGCTTCACAACTGGAGAAAACACTTCATTGTAGTCTATTCCTTCTTTCTGAGCGTAACCCTTTGCTACCAATCTAGCCTTGTATCGAATTTCATTTTTACCAGGAAATCCTTCCTTCTTTGCATATACCCATTTGCATCCAATTGCCTTCTTTCCCTTGGGCAGTCTCACCAACTCCCAAGTCCTATTTTTATGAAGAGACTGCATTTCTTCATTCATAGCTTGCTTCCACTTTACACCATCAGAGTTACTTATTGCTTCTGTGTAAGTGGAAGGAACATCATCATCTGCAATTGGAAGTGCATAGGCCACCATATCGTCAAAGCGAGCAGGCTTACGAATCTCTCTTCTTGGCCTCCTATATGCAATTGAATCTTGTTGCTGTAGAAGTTCTTGGGTCGAAACTTCTTCATCATTTGTTCTTTCAATATTAGCTGGATCATCATTAACCTTTTCAAACTCCACCTGCTGCAAAGTACTACTGGTTTTGTCATCCTTTTGTGAATCCTCGTTCTTCATCATGGTTGATTCATCAAAAGTTACATCTCTACTGAAAACAATCTTCCTTGTATCAGGACACCAGAGACGGTATCCTTTTACACCACCAGTTATACCCATGAATAATGCTTTCTTTGCTCTTGGGTCTAACTTAGATTTTTTTACATGATAATATGCAGTGGAACCAAAAACATGTAAAGAATCATAATCAGTAGCAGGTTTACCAGTCCACATCTCCATAGGAGTTTTTCCATTTATTGCAGCTGATGGCAATCGGTTAATTAGATGGCACGCATATGTAACTGCCTCAGCCCAAAATTCCTTGCCCAATCCAGCATTGGACAACATACATCGAACTTTCTCCAGTATAGTCCGATTCATGCGTTCTGCCACCCCATTCTGCTGTGGTGTATCTCGAACAGTGAAGTGTCGCACAATGCCCTCATCTTGGCATACTTGTAGAAATGGATCGTTTTTGTACTCAGTACCATTATCTGATCGAAGTCGTTTGACCTTTCGACCAGTCTGAGTCTCCACCATCTTCTTCCACTTCAGAAATGCATCCAAAACTTCACTTTTTCTTTTCATTAGATACACCCATACTTTTCTTGAATAATCATCAAGAAAAGTGACAAAATAGTGCATACCTCCCAAAGAAGCCACTTTGGTAGGTCCCCACACATCACTGTGAACGTAGTCCAGAATTCCTTTCGTATTGTGAATTGCTGAACCAAATTTTACCCTCGTCTGCTTGCCCAGAACACAATGTTCACAGAATTCCAATTTGCAAGAATTTGCACCTTTCAACAAGCCTTGCTTCGCCAAAGTCTGCAAAGCTTTTTCACCAGCATGTCCCAATCGCCTATGCCATAACCTGGTAGCCTCTGAATCTGCATCTTTCGCAGAAGCTGTTGATGTTGATCCAATAACTGTACTTTCATTTAAATAGTACAAGTTATTTCTTCTAGTGCCTTTCATCACCGTCAATACCCCAGCTACTACCTTTAGTAATCCATCTCTCAAAGTGATTGTGAACCCTTTAGATTCTAGGGCCCCTAATGAGATGAGATTTTTCTTCAAGCTGGGTACATAGCGAACATCTGTCAGAACTTGGATTGAGCCGTCATGGTTCTTCAATTTGATTGTACCTACACCCATTGTCTTACAGGCACTATCATTGCCCATAAAAACAACTCCACCTTCTAGTTCTTCAAGACTAGAAAACCAGTCCTTATTAGGACACATATGGTAAGTACATCCCGAATCCAATATCCACTCATCCGTTTGACATGCCATTGCCATGCCAACCAAGCTAAAGTCTGACTCCTCATCATGCTCCGCTACACATGCATTAGAAATAGACTTGCCCTTTTGTAATTTAGGACAATTCTTTTTCCAATGCCCTTTCTCACGACAAAAGGCACATTCATCTTTGGCGGGTCTCCCTTTGGACTTACCCCTTCTACCAGGTTTGCTGCTGTGTGAACGACCTCTTACTGTTAAGACTTCTGCAGTTGTATCTCTGTGATCTCTTTTATCTTTCTTCCGAGTCTCAGATCTATACAACGCACTACAAACTGCATCAAATGTGATCGTGTCCTTCCCATGAAGCAATGTGGTGGTAAGATGATCATATTCATCAGGAAGGGAATTCAACAACAATAATGCCTTGTCTTCATCTTCAAATTTCTCATCCAAATTTAGCAAGTCTGCTAAAATTTTATTGAATGAGTTCACATGGTCATTCATCGACATACCGGGTGCATACGTGAATCGATAAAGTTTCTTTTTCATATAAAGCCTATTTTCAAGACTTTTCGTTAGAAACTTTTCTTCCAGTGTATCCCATAACTTCTTCGCTGATGCCTCCCTCATGACAGAGTACTTCTGCTCTTTGGCCAAACATAGGCGGATTGTACCACACGCCTGTCTATTGATCTTGGCCCACTCCTTGCCATCCATATTGTCAGGTTTTTCTTCAAGGGCTATATCCAGCTCTTGCTGACATAAGACATCCAGGATCTCACACTGCCACATACCAAAATTATTGGTACCGTCAAATTTCTCTACTTCAAATTTTGCATTTGTCACAGTAGTCCTTGCTGATGACGATGCTGCTGCCATTTTTCTCCTCAATCCCAACTACTGTATACGTGAACAGTACTGTATACGTGAATAGTGCCGTATACGTGAATAATACTGTATACGTAAATAGTGCCGTATACGTGAATAGTGCCGTAAACGGTCGTATTCCCCAAGTACGAACCTTGCTCTGATACCAATTGTTGCGCGGAAGCGTGTGAAAGAGTAAAATTATTGTACTAAAAAAATCACACTAAGTTCAATTCCCAGGAAAGAGAGGTGAATCACGAGGATCACTTAAGTACCAAGTCTTTCCTAGCCAGAATATCCCTCTATCGTAATTTAATAGCACAATAAATCACTACAATCACACTCACAAAATATGAACAATAAATAGTAAAGAACACCAGAATTTTAACGAGGTTCGGCAAATCTTGCCTACGTCCTCGGGCACTACCAAATATATTTCACTCCAAAAATACAAGTGAAACTTTACAAATAGGGAGAGAGAACAATGCCTTAAGTAGAGAATGGCAAATGTGGGATGATGAGAATGAGCAATGGTTGGCCTATTTATAGTTGAGATTCAAGGGCCACCTTGCAAAGTCCCTATTCACTTAGGGACCAAAAATTGCTATTATCCCATGCCCAACACTAAATAAATATTTGGTGCCCATAACTTTGACCTTTCCAAAGTATGGGTAGGTATGGGAAAGGTATGGGCAAGGTATGGGGTATATTCTAATAGAGGGGTATTTCCTAAATGCGTCAGCAATTTTTCCAACACCCTTTTACGGATAGAAATAGACGAGAACAAAATAATGGGAAGAATCCCAGATGGGATTGGTAATCTCGTCAATTTGGAAGTATTATTTGCATCAGAAAACCAAATGTTTGGTCCCATACCATTTGAGATTGGGAGGCTTCAAAAGCTAAACAAATTTTTCGCTCATATTAATATTCTCTCCGGGACTATTCCCCATTCTATTGGAAATTTATCGGCGTTAACAATAGTTGGTTTAGATTTTAACAATCTCCAGGGCAACATTCCTCCAAGTATAGGCAAATGCCAGAGTTTGCTTGAACTGACTGTTTCTTATAATAATCTTAGTGGACCTATACCCCCTCAATTACTTGGGGTCTCATCCATGTCCATAATTCTGGACTTATCGTCAAACCATTTGACTGGTGAGCTTCCTGTTGCAGTAGAAAATTTGAAAAATCTAGGTCAACTCTATGTTTCTCAAAATAGGTTATCCGGTTTGCTTCCAAAAACCCTTGGTAGTTGTGTAAGTCTAGAGAAACTGTATTTGGATGGAAATCTTTTTGAAGGACCCATTCCTTCATCTTTGAGTTCACTGAGAGGACTTGAGGCATTAGACGTATCCAACAATAATCTTCAGGTGGGATTCCAGAATTTCTTGTCAGATTTGGGACTTTAAGGTACTTAAATCTCTCTTTCAATAATTTTGAAGGAGTGATACCAAGTGGAGGAATCTTTAAGAATGCCAGTGCAACATTTGTTGAGGGAAACAGTAAGCTCTGTGGAGGCATCCCCGAATTACACATGTTAAGATGTAACTTGAAAACATCGTCAAGCAATTCTCTTAGATTAAAAGTTGCAATTATTGTTGTGACTTTAGGAGTGACTCTGGCTTTTACTTGTCTCCTCATTTTGTGGATTGGAAAGAAGAAAGAGAAACAGGCAACAGCAACTAGCGTAGAAAATTCAGTTTTACAACTATCATACCAAAGCATCGTAAGGGCTACGGATGGATTCTCCACGCAGAATTTGGTTGGTTCAGGAAGCTTTGGTTCTGTATACAAAGGAGTTCTTGAAGCTAGTGGAGCAGTTATTGCAGTAAAGGTGCTTAATCTTCTGAATCGTGGAGCTTCTAGGAGTTTCCTGGCTGAATGCGAGGCCTTGAAGAACATTCGACATCGAAATCTTGTCAAGGTACTAACAGCTATTTCAGGAGTCGATTACCAAGGCAATGATTTTAAAGCCTTGGTTTATGAGTTCATGGAAAATGGAAGCTTGGAAGACTGGTTGCATCCACTTATTGGCATGAATGGACCAGAGACGACGAGAAACCTAAACTTCTTCCAAAGAGTAAGTGTGGCCATAGATGTCGCTCATGCACTCCAATATCTGCACCATCATTGTGAAGAACCAATCATTCATTGTGACCTCAAGCCAAGCAATATTCTACTTAATGAGGAAATGGTTAGTCATATAAGTGACTTCGGCTTAGCAAAAATCCTTTCTACGGACAGACTGAATTATTCTGCTAATAAATCAAGCTCCCTTGGATTAAGAGGAACTATTGGTTATGCTCCTCCAGGTATGTTCACTTTAGTATTTTCTTCCATAATTTAAAAGCAAATCACATAGTTTAATATCAATTTTTCATGCTCTCTGCAATTATTACTATATGTAATTTTGATGAACTAATTGTAGAATATGGCATGGGAAGCGGGTTGTCAACAAAAGGTGATGTGTATAGCTATGGCATCCTACTGCTTGAGATGTTTACAGGAAAAAGGCCGACCGATGAAAGGTTTAGAGAAGGTTTAAGTCTTCGCAACTTTGTTAAGGCAGCACTGCCAGAACGAATAGTCGAGGTTACAGATCCTATTCTTGTTGAAGAAAGAGTCGCACGAGGAACTCCCGGTGTAAAAAACTCAAGAAATGATAGACATCTTCGGTGCTTGAATTCACTATTCGAAATAGGACTCACTTGTTCTGCTGAATCACCCAATGAGCGGATTGACATGAGTGATGTTGTTATCAAACTTTGTTCCATTAGAGACAAGTTTCATCCAACTCGATTACGTCATGAGGTTCCAACTTAAATAAATTGCTTAGTCGAAAGGTGAGATAACTTCTTATCTTAGCAAAATATTGAATCATTCCATTACTTAAGGCATATTTCCACTACATTTGGAGATGAGTGTTATGTTTAGATGATATGAAGAAGTAAAACAGATTACCCTGTTTTCCACATGCAGGTATATAAGGTGTCGTATGGATGAAGTTGAGAGGCTTGGGTCAGTCAAAGTGTAGGATTTTATCTTTTGTTCACATTCTATTGGGTATTAGCAGGTCTCCACATTTCGCCTAAAAGCACTATGCTTTGAGAAAAGAGAATAAATATGCAATATTTATAGCTTTCCACTGATAATTTCTCAGTGTATTTTGTATTAATGCTTTGTTTTTCTCTTTGCTTCTTAAACTATTGGATCCTCATCAAATAAGAATTTGAGATAACGCCAATATGCTTTGATTTTATTTATGTTACTCGAATTTGGAAGAATGTATTCAAATGTTTGTATATTTGATTTTACATCAAGTGTAGTCAGTAATCACTGAAATTTAAGACTCTTTGTTTTTGTATCCATATTAAATTATATTGTTGAAGTTTGGTCAACATGTAACACCAGGAGCAGTCAAGAAGCAGGCTATGCAGACTGAGTCATGCAGAAGCTGCTGAAGCAAGTGCAGCTGCTGTTCTTTTATTCATTTTGTAACCATAGTTTGATGAAATGTATTCAAGTTCATTTTGAACTATGTTAGGTTAATGTTTGATGTAATTTGATAGTGATTGAGCTGTTAACTTAGCTTTGTTTAAGTGTACAAGCTTTGTTTTCAAGTTTCAATGTATTAATGGTAGTAGGTGTTGATTAAGTGACCACACACTGATTTTGACAACTTAGTGCTTGGTTTATGTAAGCCATTATTTATTTTTAAATGAATTCAATTAGTTTCCCTTCCAACAAATTCTCCATTTTCTTTGTTTTTCTTTTGTCTCAAATTCTGTTGTTTTCTCATCAAGCATCGAGCCTTGTTGCTCAACCCATAAGCTGAATTTGCTTGCACTTGTTCTTAACACCAACAATTGGTATCTAGAGCTGTAATCTCAGTGGACCTGTTACAACTTAACTTCAAAATCAATGGCTTCATCAAGCTTCTCCACTGCTGTACCACCAGTCTTCAATGGAGAAGGCTATCACATATATATGGGTGGTCAAATTAAAAACTAGCAGTTAATCTTGTTACCTACGAATACTAAAATATATAACTTTTGTTAAATACAAATACAAAATTGAATAAAAAATAACATAGTACCACAGTAAAAAAAGTGTCAAACTCGGATACTAAATAATATATTAAGAAAAAGTTAAAAAGTTAAAATCTTAGTCTAATTATTAATACCAATAGTAATTTTCGTCAACATTTTCGTCAAGTACAGGGATTAAGACAGATAATAGATTTCAACCAATACGAAAACTACAAAGGATGCAGGAGGAACTGGAGTTTTCGCTGACGCAACGTGTTTTTATTTTTTATTTATTCTTATTTGACTTATCAATCTCCCTAACCTTCGGTACTTTCCCTAATCAATTTTAACTTTTTCTCATCTATAAAATCCAACTGAAACTCTATGATAAAAGAAAAACACAACTAAAACTCTATTATATTTGGACAATTTTAATTAAAATAAAATACAAGCCTTACGATAATTTTAGTTAAAATAATCAAAAATACTTTCATCCTAATCAAATTATTGATATTACTTATTGCTTTTGAGAGTTATAATACAAACAATTCTTTTAATTGTTTCAATTTAATCATGACTCTAACCAATTTGAGTTCACTTCTAAGTGTATTATTGATCTATAAATAGTCAATTGATTCATTCGTATTTTATCATATCAATTTATTCAAGTTTTGTTTGTTTATTTTTCCAATGATGAATTTCAAAAGTATTACGTTTTTTGTTGTGTTTTTGTCCTGTCTTTTGGTCTCAAAGGCAGAAAAGGTTGAAGTTGTGGTTGAAGGAGCAACTTCCATAGCTCAAACCGATGAAGATTTTATTTGTGTTACCCTTGATTGGTGGCCTACAAACAAGTGTGATTATGATCAATGTCCGTGGGGTCAAGCTGGACTTTTTAATTTGGTAATTTTATTTTATTTCTTTAGTATATATTGATTCAAGACTATTTGTTTACTTAGATGTTTATTGTTTTGTATTATATATTCCATTTGTAGGATTTGAAGAACAAGATTCTTGAAAAGGCTGTAAAAGGTGAGTATTGGAGTTATTCTAATGAATGTTTTGTTTACTAGTTTTTTTTTTTTTACTGATATGAGCAGCTTCTAATATGATTTTAACATTTTGTTTAAGAAATTCCAGCGAAATCTGGAAAAAAAAATACGATTGATGTTATTGTCAAGCATTTGGAAAAAATGTGGAGCATAATGTTTTAAAATAAAAATTTTCCGACCCCAAACAGTAAAACAGAAATAGAAATAGTGAAAGTAGAGAGAAATATATTTAAGCATAGTGTATGGTACAATGATAATAAATAATAAATAAAGGAATGCTATAATAATTGCAATATAATTATAAGAATAATAAAACACCAAATAATAACAATAGCAATAATCATATTAATTATTATTCTAATACTAATTAAATAATGCTGATGAAAGACAGCTCCTTTCGGCGCAGAGCCTCCGAATCCGCATGTTGCCAGTCACTCCCAAATAATTTCCCAAGTTGCAAACTTTGAAATTCATTACTAAAAACCATTTGCAATGTCTTCTCCCAATACAAGAACTGGGGCAGCCATTCTATTTTATTTTATTACGCTTATGAAAAGGGAAATAAAAATATTTTTTTATATATTTAAATTTATTTTTATATTTGAAATTCATAAAAAATTTAGATGTGTTAAAAGAAATAATAAAACATAAATGATGAGGTGGAAAACGGGAGGATTCCAGCGGCCTCAAATCAGGCTGTATTTGGATTCAAATTAGTTCGGGCTTAGATATTCTCAAACTCGAGCCATTTCAGGTTAGGATTTTTTTAATTCGGATATTTTCAGATTCTATCATATCAGTCGATCAAGCTAAAACAAATTCAAATAATTTTGATATTTTATAAATTTTATTTCGAATGTAATAAATAAATTCATTTTTACTTGATGATAACATAATACAAATTCGATTCACATAAATTCATGTCTGGTATTTGTATTGGCTTTAAGCCATTGTTCATTTTTAATGAAATTCATTTAAGTTTCATCATCCAATACTCTATTTTTCTTTGTTTTCACTTTCAATTTCTGTTTTGAATTCTGTTTTGTTTCTTCAGCAAGTTTCGAGCCTTGTTGCTCAAGTCAGAGCTGAACTTGCTTGCACTTGGTTCTTAACGCCAACAGCAATCATAGTATTAAAATTTCATGCCAGTTGTCAAGCATTTAGGACATCAATTTTGACTTAGTTGTGGGAAAAAAATCGACAACAGATTCCTTAAGGAAGCATTTAGCTCAAATTCCCAAGAAAACCGTAGGCATGTGATGTGATTTTCAAAGCTGGAAAACATGAACCAATTGACAGGAGATACCAGAGTTTGAAGCCTACTTATATTGCATGCTAGTTCTTGTTGATGAACCAAGCACTCTCAAAACAAATCAATCTCATCACGATTCAAGTTGATGGAGCTATCAAAAAAGCATTTTGAAGCATGCTGCTCTTTTTTCCTTGTTTTCTTTTTACAGCAAGTTTTCTCAAAAACTCCAACAGGCCTTGTAGTTAGAGGAAATGACACTGATCAACAAGCATTACTCCAGTTCAAAGCCAAGATAACTGATGATCAGCTTAGAGTCATGGAGTCCTGGAATAGTTCCATTCACTTCTGTCAATGGCATGGCGTTACATGCGGTCGCAAGCATCAGAGAGTCACCAAATTGGAACTACAGTCCCTCAAACTCTCGGGATCTTTATCACCACACATTGGAAATATGAGCTTCCTTAGGGTGTTGAATCTTTTGAACAACAGCTTCTATAACCAGATTCCTCAATCGATTGGTGGTTTAAGGAGACTGGAAACATTATATCTGACCAACAACTCCATAAGTGGTGAAATTCCTTCCAATTTATCTTCTTGCTCTAAGCTCACAATAGTTCGTATGGCAGGCAACCGGCTAACAGGAGAAATACCTGCTTTTCTGGGTTTCTTGTCAAACTTGAAAGTCTTGAGTTTTACAACAACAGTTTGAGAGGGAGTATCCCACCTTCATTGGGTAATTTGTCATCCTTGGAGGAACTTGCCTTGACATATAATGCATTAGAAGGGATTATACCTGAAACTCTTGGACGGCTAACAAATCTTTCAATTTTTTTGGCGGCAGCAAATGCAATTTCTGGTACGCTTCCTGTTGCAATGTTCAATCTTTCCAATATTAGGTTCTTTGATATTGGTGAAAATAAGATTCAATGTACTCTTTATACTGACTTAGCGATCACTATGCCATATGTTGAGTTCTTTTCTGTAAGGGGAAATAAAGTCTCCGGACAAATCCCGATTTCAATAACCAATGCCTCAAATCTAGACGTACTTCAATTTAATGATAATAGACTTAGTGGAAAGGTGCCTTCCTTGGAGAAGTTGGATAAACTATCTACGCTTCAACTTGCCGTTAATGGTTTGGGACATGGGAGAGAAGGTGACTTGAACTTTCTCTGCACTTTAGTCAATAATACCAAATTAGAATTTCTAATTATTAGTGACAATAATTTTGGAGGGGTATTTCCTAAATGCGTCAGCAATTTTTCCAACACCCTTTTACGGTTAGAAATAGACGAGAACAAAATAATGGGAAGAATCCCAGATGGGATTGGTAATCTCGTCAATTTGGAAGTATTATTTGCATCAGAAAACCAAATGTTTGGTCCCATACCATTTGAGATTGGGAGGCTTCAAAAGCTAAACAAATTTTTCGCTCATATTAATTTTCTCTCCGGGACTATTCCCCATTCTATTGGAAATTTATCGGCGTTAACAATAGTTGGTTTAGATTTTAACAATCTCCAGGGCAACATTCCTCCAAGTATAGGCAAATGCCAGAGTTTGCTTGAACTGACTGTTTCTTATAATAATCTTAGTGGACCTATACCCCCTCAATTACTTGGGGTCTCATCCATGTCCGTAATTCTGGACTTATCGTCAAACCATTTGACTGGTGAGCTTCCTGTTGCAGTAGAAAATTTGAAAAATCTAGGTCAACTCTATGTTTCTCAAAATAGGTTATCCGGTTTGCTTCCAAAAACCCTTGGTAGTTGTGTAAGTCTAGAGAAACTGTATTTGGATGGAAATCTTTTTGAAGGACCCATTCCTTCATCTTTGAGTTCACTGAGAGGACTTGAGGCATTAGACGTATCCAACAATAATCTTTCAGGTGAGATTCCAGAATTTCTTGTCAGATTTGGGGCTTTAAGGTACTTAAATCTCTCTTTCAATAATTTTGAAGGAGTGATACCAAGTGGAGGAATCTTTAAGAATGCCAGTGCAACATTTGTTGAGGGAAACAGTAAGCTCTGTGGAGGCATCCCCGAATTACACATGTTAAGATGTAACTTGAAAACATCGTCAAGCAATTCTCTTAGATTAAAAGTTGCAATTATTGTTGTGACTTTAGGAGTGACTCTGGCTTTTACTTGTCTCCTCATTTTGTGGATTGGAAAGAAGAAAGAGAAACAGGCAACAGCAACTAGCGTAGAAAATTCAGTTTTACAACTATCATACCAAAGCATCGTAAGGGCTACGGATGGATTCTCCACGCAGAATTTGGTTGGTTCAGGAAGCTTTGGTTCTGTATACAAAGGAGTTCTTGAAGCTAGTGGAGCAGTTATTGCAGTAAAGGTGCTTAATCTTCTGAATCGTGGAGCTTCTAGGAGTTTCCTGGCTGAATGCGAGGCCTTGAAGAACATTCGACATCGAAATCTTGTCAAGGTACTAACAGCTATTTCAGGAGTCGATTACCAAGGCAATGATTTTAAAGCCTTGGTTTATGAGTTCATGGAAAATGGAAGCTTGGAAGACTGGTTGCATCCACTTATTGGCATGAATGGACCAGAGACGGCGAGAAACCTAAACTTCTTCCAAAGAGTAAGTGTGGCCATAGATGTCGCTCATGCACTCCAATATCTGCACCATCATTGTGAAGAACCAATCATTCATTGTGACCTCAAGCCAAGCAATATTCTACTTAATGAGGAAATGGTTAGTCATATAAGTGACTTCGGCTTAGCAAAAATCCTTTCTACGGACAGACTGAATTATTCTGCTAATAAATCAAGCTCCCTTGGATTAAGAGGAACTATTGGTTATGCTCCTCCAGGTATGTTCACTTTAGTATTTTCTTCCATAATTTAAAAGCAAATCACATAGTTTAATATCAATTTTTCATGCTCTCTGCAATTATTTCTATATGTAATTTTGATAAAGTAATTGTAGAATATGGCATGGGAAGCGAGTTGTCAACAAAAGGTGACGTGTATAGCTATGGCATCCTACTGCTTGAGATGTTTACAGGAAAAAGGCCAATCGATGAAAGGTTCAGAGAAGGTTTAAGTCTCCACAACTTTGTTAAGGCAGCACTGCCTGAACGAATAATCGAGATTACAGATCCTAATCTTGTTCAAGAAAGAGTGAGACGAGGAACTCCCAATGTAAACAACTTTGGAAATGATTGGTATCTTCAGTGCTTGAATTCACTATTCGAAATAGGGCTCGCTTGTTCTGCTGAATCACCCAATGAGCGGATTGACATGAGTGATGTTGCTACCAAGCTTTGTTCTGTTAAAGACAAACTTCATTCAACTAGATTACCTCGTGAGGTTCGAACTTAAATAAATTGCTTGGTCGAAAGGTAAGATAACTTCTTATCTTAGTAAAATATTGAATCATTCCATAACTTAAGTTATATTTCCACTACTTTTGGAGTTAAGTGTTATGCTAAGATGATATGAAGAAGTAAAACAGATTACTCTATTTTCAACAGGCAGGTATCTAAGGTGTCGAATGGATGAAGTTGAGAGGCTTGGGTCAGTCAAAGTGTTGGATTTTATCTTTTGTTCACATTCTATTGGGTATTAGCAGGTCTCCACATTTCGCCTAAAAGCACTATGCTTTGAGAAAAGAGAATAAATATGCAATATTTATAGCTTTCCACCAATAATTTCTCAGTGTACTTTGTATTAATGCTTTGTTTTTCTCTGTGCTTCTTAAACTATTGGATCCTCATCAAATAAGAATTTGAGATAATGCCAATATGCTTTGATTTTATTTATGTTACTCGGATTTGGAAGAATGTATTCAAATGTTTGACATGGAATATTATACTTGATTTTACATCTAAGTGTGGTCAGAAATCACTGAAATTTAAGACTCTTTGTTTTTGTATCCATATTAAATGATAAAGACTTCCTTTCTATTGGATTGAAGGGAGACTTATAAAATGTCTCTACATGATTTATTAATAGAAGCTTCTATTTATAAAATGTCGAGGAACTACTTATACTGCACTTTGTTTCTTGTTGATCAACAGAACACTTTGAAATACGTATAGAAATTGATTCAGGTTGATGGAGTTATTGAAAAGGCATTCGAAACTTTCCAGCTCTTTTTTCTTTGTTTACGTTGTAGTTATAATTCTTCTCTCATGCTTCAACTCCCACTGTCTTAACTTGCTTGGTTTAGCAGACCCTGTAGTTAGAGGAAATGCCACTGTAAACAAGCTTTACTCAAGTTCAAAGCCAAGATAACAAAATAATTAGAATTTCTATTTATTAGTGACAATAATTTTGAAGGGGTATCAGCAATTTTTCCAACACCCTTTTACGAAATAATGGGAAGAATCCCAGATGGGATTGGTAATCTCGTCAATTTGGAGGTATTATTTGCATCAGAAATTTACCGGTCAAATTAATTTTTTCTCCGGGACTATTCCGAAATTTATCGGCATTAACAAAAGTTGGTTTAGATTTTAACTATCTCCAGGGCAGCATTCCTTCAAGGTTTCATCAAATAGATGTCGACAATACTTCTCTTCAAGATTTTTTTTATGAACAAGTCTTTACGAGACGACCATCAAAATTTTAAGGACTCAGTCAATCCAAATCATGTATGCAATTTATGTTGGAACATTTTCAAATATTATGAAAAACCAGGCAAAGTAACAGTTCAATTCACTCACAAATAATGCCTAAAATCGAGTGTAAACATAGGCAACGAGAATACTTTGACAAAGTAACAGTTCACAACTCTCTACCCAACAAAAACAAGTCCCAATTAATCAGAAAAGATCACCTTGAAAATAGCCACCCATCACGTATTGGGAAGGAGAAAAATTACCACCTTCAACTTACGTGTAATATCACATTTTTATGTAATATTAAATTTATTAACGTAAAAGATAAAAACACTTAAATAATAATTATATAATATTATTAAATATTTATTTACTTGCCATTAATTCTTTAAATTTAAGGACAAAATCTAGTTAATTAATAATAACCAACATTATCAGATGAAGTTGGAGATGTTACAAATTGGTAGAGTATGAGAGTGATCTTTAATTCATGTAAATAATAGTTGTAATGGGGTTGAATTGAAGCAGCCCAAATTTGTTTCCTCCAACATATTCAGTAGTTGGAATTATGTAGTTTCTTTCACAATAATTATGATGATAATGACAATGGGAAATTACCAATTTAATTTTATTACATTCAAAAGAGATGTTACAGCATAGATTGAAATTATAATTTTTCTCATTTTCAGCTATTAAATAATAGTTAAGTATTTTAAAAGTCTGTTTTAAATTGTCAAGCTCAAATATTTGTTTATTGAAGTCTGATTATGAGTTGGTAAAATGATGAATAATAATACTCAATTTTGGAGTTATTTCTAAAGGACCCAATAAATTTTTAATTAGAATTAGAGGATATTTTTTAATTGATCGTTTTATCACATCATGATATTTTACATCGTTGAAAGAGCCCATGTAAAAATAATAAAATGATGACAAAATTATCAAAGATTGAGATTCCTTATTTCTGTCCAAGAGCGTATGAATAGTTTCGAGATTTTGGCTAAATGATTGTTAAATTCTTGCATAAGAACCAAACAGATTTTTATTGGTACGATCTCAACTATTATCAGAAACCAATCATTAACCCATGGATCATTTATTTTTCTGATAAAAAAAATATGAGGTTTCATTAAGTCAGTTCTTAAGAAATCTCGAATCAGACCATTAGTCCTTACTTCAACAAAGGAAGCACATGCCTATTCACCAGGAGAACTTTTGTTGTCTTGGTCTTGGTCCCAACTCAACACTACACAAGTCCAACTGTTTCTGAGCAATTTTTGGATGTCAAATGGACATCCTCATATGGTAATTTTAATGTGGCCGATTTTCTCTCCTTTACAATCAGTTTTGCAACAACACCCGCTGCTCTACTTGATTGTTCACCCTGTCCAAGTGTGCTTTCTATATTATGTATAATTGTGTCTAAGGGCATATCAATTGAAGTAGATTCTTTTTTTTCATCCATCAATTAAAACTCTTTCCTAAACTGTACAAACTTCTTCCAAAGTATATGGATTTATGGATGGAGATCTTTCTTGTTAAAAAATAAGAAAGAGTAGAAAAGAATCAATTAAAAACATTACGCATGTTTTTTAAATCAAGGCAAATCATAGTTGGTTTGGCTCAGTCAGTAGAGCGGGCATGAATTTTAACATGCGGACGTGGATTCGAAACTCATGGTTAACTTTTTTTTATTCTTTTATTCTTATTTGACTTACCAATCTCCCTAATCAATTTTAACTTTTTTCTCATCTATAAAATCCAACTAAAACTCTATGATAAAAGAAAAACCCAACTAAAACTCTATCATGTTTGGACAATTTTAATTAAAATAAAATACAAACCTTACGATAATTTTAGTTAAAATAATGAAAGATACTTTCATCCTAATCAAATTATTGATATTATTTATTGCTTTCGAGAGTTATAATATAAATAAATCTTTTAATTGTTTCAATTTAATCTTAACTTTAACCTATTTGAGTTAATTTCCAAGTGTATTATTGATCTATAAATAGTCAGTTGATTCATTCGTATTTTATCATATCAATTTATTCAAGTTTTGTTTGTTTATTTTTCCAATGATGAATTTCAAAAGTATTACGTTTTTTGTTGTGTTTTTGTCATGTCTTTTGGTCTCAAAGGCCGAAAAAGTTGAAGTTGTGGTTGAAGGAGCAACTCCCATTGCTCAAACCGATGTGTTACCCTTGATTGGTGGCCTACAAACAAGTGTGATTATGATCAATGCCCGTGGGGTCAAGCTGGACTTTTTAATTTGGTAATTTTAATTTTTTTAGAATATATTGATTAAAGACTATTTACTTACTTAGATGTTTATTGTTTTGTATTATATATTCCATTTGTAGGATTTGAAGAACAAGATTCTTGAAAAGGCTGTAAAAGGTGAGTATTGGAGTTATTCTAATGAATGTTTTGTTTACTAGTTTTTTTTTTTTACTGATATGAGCAGCTTCTAATATGCTAAATAATGTTGGTGAATAAATTATGGTTTCAGCATTTCATCCTTTGAGAATTAGAGTTGGAGGTTCGTTACAAGATCAAGTGGTGTACAACGTTCGAAATAATATTGAGAATTGCCAACCATTCCAAAAACAAGACAAGGGCTTCTTATTCGGTTTCTCCATTGGATGTCTTGACATGAAGAGATGGGATGAACTCAATGAGTTTTTCAATCAAACTCGGTATAAATTTATGACTACTATGTTATTTTAAAATAGTAATTATGATGTGAGCTACTCATGTTATTTTTATGTTGTAGAGCTAAAGTTACATTTGGTTTAAATGCTCTTATCGGAAGAAAAGAGTCCGAAACTGAAAAGACTCTTTGGGTTGGTGATTGGTATTCACATAATGCTCGGGATCTCATGAGTTATACAATTTCCAAAGGATATACAATTGACTCTTATGAATTAGGTATTTGATTGGTATCAATATTTTTATGTTTTTAGATTAGTTTATATATGATTGACTCTCATCATATTCGATTTTCTTTTCATTTTTTTTAGGAAATGAATTGTGTGGAGTAGGAGTTAGTGCTAGGATTGAAGCTAAACAATATGCAAAAGATATGGCAACACTTAAAAATCTTGTAAAAGAGATGTATCCAAATCCAAAAACACAACCTAAGATTTTAGGCCCGGGAGGTTTCTATGACAAGAAATGGTTCGATACTTTTTTGGATGCTTCAGGACATGACGTTATTGATGGAGTTACACATCATATTTATAATCTCGGACCCGGTATCTATCTATATATCAATTAAAATATTTTTATTATTATTTATTGTTGTTTCATGATTTGTTTAACATTATTGATGATTAATGTAGGTAATAACCCAGATGTGGTTCGTCGTGTCCAAGATCCATTTTTCTTGACCCAAATTGCTCAGACATTTAAAGATGTTTCAAATGCTATTGTCAAATTTGCACCGTGGTCTGGTGCATGGGTTAGTGAATCGGGTGGAGCTTATAACAGTGGTGGCCAATTAGTGTCGTATACATTTGCATTTGGCTTTTGGTAAGTGTTTTTCAAATATTTTATTAGTTGATTATTTTTAAGGCCCTATTAAAATCTAATGATTAACTTATGACTCCAACAGGTACTTGGACCAATTGGGAATGACATCAGTTTATAACCACAAAGTTTATTGCAGACAAGCTTTGACCGGGGGCAATTATGCTCTTCTTAACACTACCACATTTGTTCCCAATCCAGATTATTATGGGTATATTTCATATATTTTCCACCGTATTTATTGTTAAATTCATTTGTTTTAATTTCATTTGTTAAAATATCTTTTGCAGTGCACTTTTGTGGCATAGAGTTATGGGGAGTAAAGTTCTTTCCGTCACGCATAAGGGTTCTCCATATTTACGTGTATACTCTCATTGTGCCAAAAAGGAGGTAATTATTATTATTTTGGTTGACTCAATTAATTTTAATTTTAATTTTTTATTTCCTAAATTTTTGTTTGGTTGCAGCCCGGGGTTTCTTTTGTTTTCATCAACTTATCGAAGAATACCTCATTTGAAATTGATCTTTTCCATGATCTAAATTTAAATGGTGGGAGTCCAAATTTTGAATTTAAAGGACATAAAAAGCGAGAAGAGTATCATTTGACTCCAAAAGATGGGAACATCTTAAGCAGTATTGTATTGCTAAACGGAACACCATTGGAACTTTCAGACTCGTTGGAGATACCAGAGTTGAAGCCGAAGCTTGTGGATGGTTTGAAACCCATTAGCATCTCTGCTCATTCAATCGCATTTGTAATCATAAGAGATTTTAATGCACCTGCATGTTCATAAGATTTTATTTCTTTTAGGGTCAAAATTTATTGATTTTATTTGTTAGGCAAATTTAGGATTTTTGGTTTTTGAGTTACAAGATTTATTAATTTTGTTCATTAGGTCAATTTAAGTTATCATATTATTTTTTTAATTTTTATTTGTTCCTTATTAAAATAAATTATTCCTTTCTTTATTATTTTACTATTCGTTTCTTTTTATTTTTTAATTTAATATATAATTTCACGGAAGATTTTAAGTAAAAGTTCGGAATAAAGGTTATGAGTATTTACGGCATTGTATAGTCATTAATACTGTATTACTACAAATTAATCAAAACAAGTCAGAAATTACGACAAAGCCTTCATTAATACAACATGCTACTTTCGCCTACATCGTCTAGCACATGGAGAATTGTTTTTCCCTTGTCCATGCATTGCCTTTTTTACACTTTTTTAAAAAATTAATAAATAAACAGTAAATGAAAACAAACTTTATTCTTAAATAAATAAATAAAGAATGTTTTTGACTTATCAAACGAGCCTTATCTGCTTAATTCTTGCAGCTTTTTGTTTGTACCAATATGAGATATGGCAAGATTACATAATTGAAACTTCTTTAGGAAGACCTTTCCGTTGTCCTTGCATCCCAAATAAAACAAGCTTGGAGGACTGGTTGCATCCACTTATTGGCATGAATAAACCAGAGACGGCGAGAAGTCTAAACTTCTTCCAAAGAGTAAGTGTGGCCATGCATGTTGCTCATGCACTCGAGTATCTGCACCATCATTGTGAAGAACCAATCATTCATTGTGACCTCAAGCCAAGCAATATTCTACTTGATCAGGAAATGGTTCGTCATATAAGTGACTTCGGCTTAGCAAAAATCCTTTCTACGGAAGACTGAACTATTCTGATAATAAATCAAGCTCCTTTGGATTAAGAGGAACTATTTGTTGGTGCTGTAACAGAAATAACAGACTCGGCAAGTGTCTTGTGCAACAAGCCTCGATGCTTGCTGAGTAAACAAGTGAATTCGAGCAAAAGAAAGAAGAACAGCTAAAGAAAAATGGAGAGAAAATTGATGAACAAATCTGATTCATTCATTAAGAAAACAATGGCATGAAGCCAGTACATAAATCAAGCACTAAGCTTGTCAGAAACAGCAAGTAATTACCTAAACATTACCTACCTCCACTAATTACATAGGAACTTGAAATTTTAGCTTGTAAACCTATACAAAGATGTGATTACAGCTCATACACAAGCTAATTACATACTTAACTTAGTTAGAAATGAACTAAGACTCATTTCATGAACTAAAGTTTACAAAATGAACAAAAACAGCTTGCATTGGCAGCTCCAGCATGGTTGGGTCTTCATGCTGTCGAGTGTTTGCTGCATGCTGACCAACTTCATCACTATTGGTTATGCGGCGCCAGGTAATTTTAATTATTTAATTTCTTCCGTCATTTAACAGCAAAACATACAATCTAAAACCACTTTTTCGTATATTGATAGGGTTTCCATTTGTAGTTATTTCTATATGTAATTTGTGATGAATTAATTGCAGAATATGGTATTGGGAATGAGTTATCAACGAAAGGTGATGTGCATAATTTTGGCATTCTTTTGCTAGAGATGTTTACAGGGAAAAGGCTGACCGATGAAGGGTTCAAAGAAGGTTTAAGTCTTCACAATTTTGCTAAGGCAGCTTTGCCCGAACGAGTGATTGACATTATAGATCCCATTCTTCTTCAAGAAAGAGTCAAATGAGGAACTCTCAATGAAAATAGCCTAGGGAATGATATAGAACTTCGATGCTTGAATTCAATATTTGAAATCAGACTCACTTGTTCTTCAAAATCACCGCATGAGCGTATTTATATGAGTGATGTTGTTACCAAGCTTTGTACCATTTTGAGATGAATGTTGCTTTTAGATGATATGAAGTAGTAAAAGAGATTTCCTTGTTTTCTTAAGTTGCAGGTATCTATGGTGCCATAAGAATGGACTTGAGAGGTCAGGCAAGTGCTTGCTTGTTTATGTTTTGTTTAGGCAAATAAGCTTAAAAAACAAGTAATGAAATCTTTGTTTTGTTTGTTCGAATAAGTTGAATTAATAATGATGTCGAATTTTGAGTGTAATATAATAAATAATAAATAATAAAGATTATTTTTAGGACTTTCAATTTAGCATGCTATCTAGGTGGCATACACTGAATTAGATTCTAATTGATTTTGTCAGTCACGTAAGTGACTATTAATAGTCAAATCGGTCAATCACGTTTTCATTATTGAAAGGGCCTACCAAACAATTTTCCAAGTTGCAAAACTTTGAAAATAATTACTAAAAACCATTTTCAATGTCTTCTCCCAATACAAGAACTGGGGCAGCCCTTCTATTCTATTTTATTACGCTTATGAAAAGGGAAAAAAATATTTTTTTTATATATTTAAATTGATTTTTATATTTGAAATTCATAAAAAAATTTAGATGTGTTAAAAGAAATAATAAAACATAAATGATGAGGTGGCAAATAGTCAGATCAGGCTTTATTCGAATTCAAATTAGTTCGTGCTTCGATATTCTCAAACTCGAGCCTTTTCAGGTTTGGATTTTTTTAGTTTGGATATTTTCAGATTCTATCAGATCGGCTCAAGGTTATGGAGTCGTGGAATAGTTCCATTCACTTCTGTCAATGGCATGGCGTTACATGCGGTCGCAAGCATCAGAGAGTCACCAAATTGGAACTACAATCCCTCAAACTCTCGGGATCTTTATCACCACACATTGGAAATATGAGCTTCCTTAGGGTGTTGAATCTTATGAACAACAGCTTCTATAACCAGATTCCTCAATCGATTGGTGGTTTAAGGAGACTGGAAACATTATATCTGACCAACAACTCCATAAGTGGTGAAATTCCTTCCAATTTATCTTCTTGTTCTAAGCTCACAATAGTTCGTATGGCAGGCAACCGGCTAACAGGAGAAATACCTGCTTTTTTGGGTTTCCTGTCAAACTTGAAAGTCTTGAGTTTTTACAACAACAGTTTGATAGGGAGTATCCCACCTTCATTGGGTAACTTGTCATCCTTGGAGGAACTTGCCTTGACATATAATGCATTAGATGGGATTATACCTGAAACTCTTGGACGGCTAACAAATCTTTCAATTTTTTTGGCAGCAGCAAATGCAATTTCTGGTACGCTTCCTGTTGCAATGTTCAATCTTTCCAATATTAGGCTCTTTGATATTGGTGAGAATAAGATTCAAGCTACTCTTTATACTGACTTAGCGATCACTATGCCATATGTTGAGCTCTTTTCTGTAAGGGGAAATAAAATCTCCGGACAAATCCCGATTTCAATAACCAATGCCTCAAATCTACACGTACTTCAATTTAATGATAATAGACTTAGTGGAAAGGTGCCTTCCTTGGAGAAGTTGGATAAACTATCTACGCTTCAACTTGCCGTAAACCGTTTGGGGCATGGGAGAGAAGGTGACTTGAACTTTCTTTGCACTTTAGTCAATAATACCAAACTAGAGTTTCTATATATTAGCGACAATAATTTTGGAGGGGCATTTCCTAAATGCGTCAGCAATTTTTCCAACACCCTTTTACGTTTAGGAATAGACGAGAACAAAATAATGGGAAGAATCCCAGATGGGATTGGTAATCTCGTCAATTTGGAGGTATTATTTGTTGAAAAGTCAACAAAGGTAGGAAGCAACTTGTTAAAAAGGTTGAGCAAGTTGCACCGAATGTTGAAAAGTTGAATGGGATAATTGCAATTTTGGTCCCTAATTTTTTAGGCCATTTGCAAGTTAGTCCCTGAACTTCAACTATAAATAGGCCTTTTCATTTTTCATTTCAACCATCCCAACCAATCTTTCTCTCTTAGTTTTCTCTCTTCTCCCATTTGAGAATTCTTAAGGAATTCTATTTGTTTGTAATACTTTGGAGATAGTAAAGTTATCATCTGGTGTTAGTGCCTGAGGACGTAGGTATAATTTACCGAACCTCGTTAAATCTCTTGTGTTCTTTCTTGTCCTATTTTTTCTTTCAATATTTGAGGGTATAATAGTAGTATTTAATTGTGCTATTAAATTACTATAGAAGGGATATTCTGTCTAAGGAAAGACTTGGTATTTAAGAGATCCATGTGATCCACTTCTCTTCCCTGGGAATTGAACTTTGTGTGATTTTTTAGTACAATAATTTACACGCTTCCGACCCTATTGGAACAACAAGTGGTATCAGAGCCGAAGGTTAATCGTAGTATGCTCTGTGGTTGCAGTTTAAACTGATCTTCCACATCAGAAAAAATTTCCTTTGGTATATATTGAAAGATTATGGAGAAAACGGTCGGTGTAGGAGCTTCAACATCGTCCATGTGGACAAGACCGACAATTGCAAATGCAAGATTGGCCGTGGAGATCTTTGATGGCACGGGCCATTTTGGTATGTGGCAAAGTGAGGTTCTAGATGCCCTTTTTCAGCAGGGTCTAGACATTGCCATTGATGAAGAGAAACCAGATGATATACAGGAGAAAGATTGGAAGGCGATCAATCGGTTGGCATGTGGCACAATTCGATCATGCCTTTCTCGAGAGCAGAGGTATGCTTTTTCAAAGGAGACTTCTGCAAATAAGTTGTGGGTGGCACTTGAAGAAAAATTTTTGAAGAAAAACAGTCAAAATAAGCTCCACTTGAAGAAAAGACTGTTTCGCTTCACATACGTCCCAAGTACCACAATGAATGATCACATCACCAAATTTAATCAGTTAGTCACTGATTTGCTGAATATGGATGAGACATTCAAAGATGAAGATTTGACTTTGATGCTGTTGGGGTCACTTCCTGAGGAGTTTGAGTTCCTAGAAACTACTCTACTTCATGGCAGGAGTGATATATCTCTGAGCGAAGTCTGTGCGGCCTTATACAGTTATGAACAGAGAAAGAAGGACAAACAGAAAAACTCAATCAGAGATACAGAAGCTTTAGTAGTCCGAGGTCGTTCATACACTCGGAAGAAAACTCAAAAGGGGAGATCAAAGTCAAAGTCCAGACTCGGGAAAGATGAATGTGCTTTTTGTCATGAGAAAGGCCACTGGAAGAAAAATTGTCCAAAGCTGAAGAATAAGGGAAAAGCTGCTGTAGATGCTTGTGTTGCAAAGCATGATACTAGTGACTCTGAACTATCACTGGTTGCATCATCATCGTCGTTCCATTCAGATGAGTGGATATTGGATTCGGGTTGTACCTATCATATGTCCCCTAACCGGGAGTGATTCTCTGATTTAGTAGAACTAAATGGAGGAGTTGTTTATATGGGCAATGACAATGCCTGTAAAACTGTTGGGATAGGTTCAATCCAATTAAAGAATCAAGATGGATCAACCAGAGTTCTGACTGATGTTCGGTACGTGCCCAGTTTGAAGAAAAATCTCATCTCATTGGGAGCCTTGGAATCCAATGGTTCAGTTGTTACTATGAGAGATGGGATTTTGAAAGTGACATCTGGCGCACTTGTGATATTGAAGGGCATCAGGAAAAATAACTTGTATTACTACCAAGGTAGTACAGTTATTGGAGCAGTCGCTGCAGCTTCCGGTAACAAAGACTTGGACTCAATGCAGTTGTGGCATATGAAGTTGGGACATGCCAGCGAAAAATCCTTGCAAATTCTGGCAAAGCAAGGATTGTTGAAAGGTGCAAAGGCTTGCAAATTAAAATTTTGTGAGCACTGTGTTCTGGGAAAGCAAAAGAGAGTGAAATTCGGCACTGCTATCCATAATACAAAAGGTATTTTGGAATATATTCACTCAGATGTGTGGGGGCCTTCCAAAACACCTTCGTTGGGAGGAAAACACTACTTTGTTACTTTTGTTGATGACTTTTCCAGAAGAGTTTGGGTGTATACCATGAAAACTAAAGATGAAGTGCTTGGAGTTTTTCTTAAATGGAAAACTATGATCGAAAACCAGACTGGCAAGAAAATCAAGCGGCTTAGGACGGACAATGGAGGGGAATATAAAAGTGATCCGTTCTTCGATGTGTGCCAAGAGTATGGTATTGTTCGACACTTCACAGTTAGGGATACACCACAACAGAATGGAGTGGCAGAGCGTATGAATCGAACATTGCAGGAGAAAGTTCGATGTATGTTGTCCAATGCTGAGTTGGGCAAGCAATTTTGGGCTGAGGCTGTGACATACGCTGGCCATCTTGTTAATCGTTTGCCATCATCTGCATTAGAAAGAAAAACTCCTATGGAGGTATGGTCTGGAAAACCGGCTACAGATTATGATTCCTTACATGTGTTTGGATCCACTGCATATTACCATGTGAAGGAGTCAAAGTTAGATCCGAGGGCAAAGAAAGCTCTCTTTATGGGAATCACTTCTGGAGTGAAGGGATTTCGTCTTTGGTGCTTAAGCACAAAGAAAATGATCTGTAGCAGAGATGTTACCTTTGATGAATCTGCCACATTGAAAAATGTAGCAGATAAAGATATTCAGACGAGCAATACTCCACAGCAGGTGGAGTGTACTCCAAAACAGGTGGAGTTTGAGCAGATGGGGATTTGCCCAGTTAATAAGTCTAATTCTCCAGCCACAATGGAGGAATTAGAGGTTGAAGAGGTTCTGACCCAAGAACCACTAAGTACACCAGAACCAGTTGCAGTTGCAAGGCCACGGAGAGAAATTCGTAAACCTGCTCGATTTACTGATATGGTGGCCTACGCCCTTCCCGTTGTTGATGATATTCCTATCACTTATCAAGAAGCAATGCAAAGCTTAGAAAGTGATAAATGGAAAAGCGCCATGGATGAAGAAATGCAGTCTCTCCTGAAGAACAATACTTGGGAGTTGGCGCAATTACCGAAAGGTAAAAGGGCAATCGGATGCAAGTGGGTATTCGCAAAGAAAGATGGATCTCCTAGCAAGAAGGATATTCGCTACAAGGCAAGATTGGTAGCTAAAGGCTACGCTCAGAAGGAGGGAATTGACTACAATGATGTATTTTTCCCTGTTGTGAAGCATTCCTCCATTAGAATTTTGTTGGCCTTGGTAGCACAGTTGAATTTGGAGCTAGCTCAACTTGATGTTAAGACGGCTTTCTTGCATGGTGAGTTAGAAGAGGAGATCTATATGACTCAGCCAGAAGGATACACAGATGCTGGTGGTAGAAATTGGGTTTGTAAGCTTAACAAATCGCTATATGGATTGAAGCAATCCCCGAGGCAGTGGTACAAGCGATTTGATAGCTTTATGAGAAGGCAGAAGTACACAAGAAGCAAATATGACAATTGTGTGTATTTGCAGAAGCTGCATGACGGATCTTTCATTTATCTACTCTTGTATGTTGATGATATGTTAATCGCTTCGAAGAGCCAAAATGAGATAGATAAGCTGAAGGCTCAGTTGAATCAAGAGTTCGAGATGAAAGATCTAGGTGAGGCCAAGAAGATTCTCGGCATGGAGATAAGTAGAGATAGACAGAGAGGCAAGCTTTGTTTGAATCAGAAGCAATATCTGAAAATGGTATTACAATGTTTTGGTGTAAATGAAAACACAAAACATGTAAGTACCCCACTTGCTTCTCATTTGAAACTTAGTGCTCAATTATCTCCGAAAACTGAAGAAGAAAGAGAATATATGGCGAAAGTCCCATATGCTAATGCAGTTGGGAGTTTGATGTATGCGATGGTGTGTACGAGGCCTGACATTTCACAAGCTGTTGGAGTTGTGAGCAGGTATATGCATGATCCTGGAAAAGGACATTGGCAAGCTGTGAAATGGATTCTACGGTATCTTCGAAAAACCGTAGATGTTGGTTTAATTTTTGAACAGGATGAAGCACTTGGTCAGTTTGTAGTTGGTTATGTTGATTCTGACTTTGCTGGTGATTTAGATAAACGTCGTTCAACTACGGGGTATCTGTTTACTCTTGCGAAAGCCCCAGTAAGTTGGAAGTCTACCTTACAGTCTACAGTAGCTGTGTCTACTACAGAGGCAGAATATATGGCAGTTACAGAAGCTGTTAAGGAGGCTATTTGGCTTAATGGATTATTGAAAGACTTGGGAGTTGTTCAAAGTCACATTAGTCTATATTGTGACAGTCAGAGCGCTATTCATTTAGCAAAAAATCAAGTCTATCATTCAAGAACCAAGCATATCGACGTAAGATATCACTTTGTGCGGGAAGTCTTTGAAAAAGGAAAAATTCTACTTGAGAAGATTCCGACAACAGATAATCCCGCAGATATGATGACCAATGTGGTAACAACAATCAAGTTTAATCATTGTTTGAACTTGATTAACATCCTGAGAATTTGAGCACCTTTAGGTGTATGGCGCTCGAGAGCGCATTTGGAGGCACTACAAAAGATAGCTTTATCGAATTTGGGGAGTTGAAGGAAGTATGTGAAGATGTGATTATCCTAATCAAATCTTCAAGGTGGAGATTGTTGAAAAGTCAACAAAGGTAGGAAGCAACTTGTTAAAAAGGTTGAGCAAGTTGCACCGAATGTTGAAAAGTTGAATGGGATAATTGCAATTTTGGTCCCTAATTTTTTAGGCCATTTGCAAGTTAGTCCCTGAACATCAACTATAAATAGGCCTTTTCATTTTTCATTTCAACCATCCCAACCAATCTTTCTCTCTTAGTTTTCTCTCTTCTCCCATTTGAGAATTCTTAAGGAATTCTATTTGTTTGTAATACTTTGGAGATAGTAAAGTTATCATCTGGTGTTAGTGCCCGAGGACGTAGGTATAATTTACCGAACCTCGTTAAATCTCTTGTGTTCTTTCTTGTCCTATTTTTTCTTTCAATATTTGAGGGTATAATAGTAGTATTTAATTGTGCTATTAAATTACTATAGAAGGGATATTCTGTCTAAGGAAAGACTTGGTATTTAAGAGATCCATGTGATCCACCTCTCTTCCCTGGGAATTGAACTTTGTGTGATTTTTTAGTACAATAATTTACACGCTTCCGACCCTATTGGAACAATATTATTTGCATCACAAAACCAACTGTCAGGTCCCATACCATTTGATATTGGGAGGCTTCAAAAGCTAAACAAATTTTTCGCTGATATTAATTTTCTGTCCGGGACTATTCCCCATTCTTTTGGAAATTTATCGGCGTTAACAATGGTTGGTTTAGATTTTAACAATCTCCAGGGCAACATTCCTCCAAGTATAGGCAAATGCCAGAGTTTGCTTGGCTTGAGTGTTTCTTATAATAATCTTAGTGGACCTATACCCCTTCAATTACTTGGGGTCTCATCCATGTCCATAATACTAGACTTATCGTCAAACTATTTGACTGGTGAGCTTCCTGCTGCAGTAGAAAATTTGAAAAATCTAGGTCAACTCCGTGTTTCTCAAAATAGGTTATCCGGTTTGCTTTCAAAAACCCTTGGTAGTTGTGTAAGTCTAGAGAAACTGTATTTGGATGGAAATCTTTTTGAAGGACCCATTCCTTCATCTTTGAGTTCACTGAGAGGACTTGAGGCATTAGACTTATCCAACAATAATCTTTCAGGTGAGATTCCAGAATTTCTTGTCAGATTTGGGGCTTTAAGGTACTTAAATCTCTCTTTCAATAATTTTGAAGGAGTGATACCAAGTGGAGGAATCTTTAAGAATGCCAGTGCAACATTTGTTGAGGGAAACAGTAAGCTCTGTGGAGGCATCCCCGAATTACACATGTTAAGATGTAACTTGAAAACATCATCAAGCAATTCTCTTAGATTAGAAGTTGCAATTATTGTTGGGTCTTTAGGAGCGACTCTGGCTTTTACTTGTCTCCTCATCTTGTGGATTGGAAAGAAGAAAGAGAAACCGGCAACAACAACTAGCGTAGAAAATTCAGTTTTACAACTATCATACCAAAGCATCGTAAGGGCTACGGACGGATTCTCCACGCAAAATTTGGTTGGTTCAGGAAGCTTTGGTTCTGTATACAAAGGAGTTCTTCAAGCTAGTAGAGCAGTTATTGCAGTAAAGGTGCTTAATCTTCTGAATCGTGGAGCTTCTAGGAGTTTCCTGGCTGAATGCGAGGCCTTGAAGAACATTCGACATCGAAATCTTGTCAAGGTACTAACAGCTATTTCAGGAGAAGATTACCAAGGCAATGATTTTAAAGCCTTGGTTTATGAGTTCATGGAAAATGGAAGCTTGGAAGACTGGTTGCATCCACTTATTGGCATGAATGAACCAGAGACGGTGAGAAACCTAAACTTCTTCCAAAGAGTAAGTGTTGCCATGGATGTTGCTCATGCACTCGAATATCTGCACCATCATTGTGAAGAACCAATCATTCATTGTGACCTCAAGCCAAGCAATATTCTACTTGATGAGGAAATGGTTGGTCATATAAGTGACTTCGGCTTAGCAAAAATCCTTTCTACGGACAGACTGAACTATTCTGCTAATAAATCAAGCTCCCTTGGATTAAGAGGAACTATTGGTTATGCTCCTCCAGGTATGTTCACTTTAGTATTTTCTTCCATAATTTAAAAGCAAACCACATAGTTTAATATCAATTTTTCATGCTCTCTGCAATTATTACTATATGTAATTTTGATGAACTAATTGTAGAATATGGCATGGGAAGCGGGTTGTCAACAAAAGGTGATGTGTATAGCTATGGCATCCTACTGCTTGAGATGTTTACAGAAAAAAGGCCGACCGATGAAAGGTTTAGAGAAGGTTTAAGTCTTCGCAACTTTGTTAAGGCAGCACTGCCAGAACGAATAGTCGAGGTTACAGATCCTATTCTTGTTGAAGAAAGAGTCGCACGAGGAACTCCCGGTGTAAAAAACTCAATAAATGATAGACATCTTCGGTGCTTGAATTCACTATTCGAAATAGGACTCACTTGTTCTGCTGAATCACCCAATGAGCGGATTGACATGAGTGATGTTGTTATCAAACTTTGTTCCATTAGAGACAAGTTTCATCCAACTCGATTACGTCATGAGGTTCCAACTTAAATAAATTGCTTAGTCGAAAGGTGAGATAACTTCTTATCTTAGCAAAATATTGAATCATTCCATTACTTAAGGCATATTTCCACTACATTTGGAGATGAGTGTTATGTTTAGATGATATGAAGAAGTAAAACAGATTACCCTGTTTTCCACATGCAGGTATATAAGGTGTCGTATGGATGAAGTTGAGAGGCTTGGGTCAGTCAAAGTGTAGGATTTTATCTTTTGTTCACATTCTATTGGGTATTAGCAGGTCTCCACATTTCGCCTAAAAGCACTATGCTTTGAGAAAAGAGAATAAATATGCAATATTTATAGCTTTCCACTGATAATTTCTCAGTGTATTTTGTATTAATGCTTTGTTTTTCTCTTTGCTTCTTAAACTATTGGATCCTCATCAAATAAGAATTTGAGATAACGCCAATATGCTTTGATTTTATTTATGTTACTCGAATTTGGAAGAATGTATTCAAATGTTTGTATATTTGATTTTACATCAAGTGTAGTCAGTAATCACTGAAATTTAAGACTCTTTGTTTTTGTATCCATATTAAATTATATTGTTGAAGTTTGGTCAACATGTAACACCAGGAGCAGTCAAGAAGCAGGCTATGCAGACTGAGTCATGCAGAAGCTGCTGAAGCAAGTGCAGCTGCTGTTCTTTTATTCATTTTGTAACCATAGTTTGATGAAATGTATTCAAGTTCATTTTGAACTATGTTAGGTTAATGTTTGATGTAATTTGATAGTGATTGAGCTGTTAACTTAGCTTTGTTTAAGTGTACAAGCTTTGTTTTCAAGTTTCAATGTATTAATGGTAGTAGGTGTCGATTAAGTGACCACACACTGATTTTGACAACTTAGTGCTTGGTTTATGTATTGGCATTAAGCCATTATTTATTTTTAAATGAATTCAATTAGTTTCCCTTCCAACAAATTCTCCATTTTCTTTGTTTTTCTTTTGTCTCAAATTCTGTTGTTTTCTCATCAAGCATCGAGCCTTGTTGCTCAACCCATAAGCTGAATTTGCTTGCACTTGTTCTTAACACCAACAATTGGTATCTAGAGCTGTAATCTCAGTGGACCTGTTACAACTTAACTTCAAAATCAATGGCTTCATCAAGCTTCTCCATTGCTGCACCACCAGTCTTCAATGGAGAAGGCTATCACATATATATGGGTGGTCAAATTAAAAACTAGCAGTTAATCTTGTTACCTACGAATACTAAAATATATAACTTTTGTTAAATACAAATACAAAATTGAATAAAAAATAACATAGTACCACAGTAAAAAAAGTGTCAAACTCGGATACTAAATAATATATTAAGAAAAAGTTAAAAAGTTAAAATCTTAGTCTAATAATTAATACCAATAGTAATTTTCGTCAACATTTTCGTCAAGTACAGGGATTAATACAGATAATAGATTTCAACCAATACGAAAACCACAAAGGATGCAGGAGGAACTGGAGTTTTCGCTGACGCAACGTGTTTTTATTTTTTATTTATTCTTATTTGACTTATCAATCTCCCTAACCTTCGGTACTTTCCCTAATCAATTTTAACTTTTTCTCATCTATAAAATCCAACTGAAACTCTATGATAAAAGAAAAACACAACTAAAACTCTATTATATTTGGACAATTTTAATTAAAATAAAATACAAGCCTTACGATAATTTTAGTTAAAATAATCAAAAATACTTTCATCCTAATCAAATTATTGATATTACTTATTGCTTTTGAGAGTTATAATACAAACAATTCTTTTAATTGTTTCAATTTAATCATGACTCTAACCAATTTGAGTTCACTTCTAAGTGTATTATTGATCTATAAATAGTCAATTGATTCATTCGTATTTTATCATATCAATTTATTCAAGTTTTGTTTGTTTATTTTTCCAATGATGAATTTCAAAAGTATTACGTTTTTTGTTGTGTTTTTGTCCTGTCTTTTGGTCTCAAAGGCAGAAAAGGTTGAAGTTGTGGTTGAAGGAGCAACTTCCATAGCTCAAACCGATGAAGATTTTATTTGTGTTACCCTTGATTGGTGGCCTACAAACAAGTGTGATTATGATCAATGTCCGTGGGGTCAAGCTGGACTTTTTAATTTGGTAATTTTATTTTATTTCTTTAGTATATATTGATTCAAGACTATTTGTTTACTTAGATGTTTATTGCTTTGTATTATATATTCCATTTGTAGGATTTGAAGAACAAGATTCTTGAAAAGGCTGTAAAAGGTGAGTATTGGAGTTATTCTAATGAATGTTTTGTTTACTAGTTTTTTTTTTACTGATATGAGCAGCTTCTAATATGCTAAATAATGTTGGTGAATAAATTATGGTTTCAGCATTTCATCCTTTGAGAATTAGAGTTGGAGGTTCGTTACAAGATCAAGTGGTGTACAACGTTCGAAATAATATTGAGAATTGCCAACCATTCCAAAAACAAGACAAGGGCTTCTTATTCGGTTTCTCCATTGGATGTCTTGACATGAAGAGATGGGATGAACTCAATGAGTTTTTCAATCAAACTCGGTATAAATTTATGACTACTATGTTATTTTAAAATAGTAATTATGATGTGAGCTACTCATGTTATTTTCATGTTGTAGAGCTAAAGTTACATTTGGTTTAAATGCTCTTATCGGAAGAAAAGAGTCCAAAACTGAAAAGACTCTTTGGGTTGGTGATTGGTATTCACATAATGCTCGGGATCTCATGAGTTATACAATTTCCAAAGGATATACAATTGACTCTTATGAATTAGGTGTTTGATTGGTATCAATATTTTTATGTTTTTAGATTAGTTTATATATGATTGGCTCTCATCATATTCGATTTTCTTTTCATTTTTTTAGGAAATGAATTGTGTGGAGTAGGAGTTAGTGCTAGGATTGAAGCTAAACAATATGCAAAAGATATGGCAACACTTAAAAATCTTGTAAAAGAGATGTATCCAAATCCAAAAACACAACCTAAGATTTTAGGCCCGGGAGGTTTCTATGACAAGAAATGGTTCGATACTTTTTTGGATGCTTCAGGACATGACGTTATTGATGGAGTTACACATCATATTTATAATCTCGGACCCGGTATCTATCTATATATCAATTAAAATATTTTTATTATTATTTATTGTTGTTTCATGATTTGTTTAACATTATTGATGATTAATGTAGGTAATAACCCAGATGTGGTTCGTCGTGTCCAAGATCCATTTTTCTTGACCCAAATTGCTCAGACATTTAAAGATGTTTCAAATGCTATTGTCAAATTTGCACCATGGTCTGGTGCATGGGTTAGTGAATCGGGTGGAGCTTATAACAGTGGTGGCCAATTAGTGTCGTATACATTTGCATTTGGCTTTTGGTAAGTGTTTTTCAAATCTTTTATTAGTTGATTATTTTTAAGGCCCTATTAAAATCTAATGATTAACTTATGACTCCAACAGGTACTTGGACCAATTGGGAATGACATCAGTTTATAACCACAAAGTTTATTGCAGACAAGCTTTGACCGGGGGCAATTATGCTCTTCTTAACACTACCACATTTGTTCCCAATCCAGATTATTATGGGTATATTTCATATATTTTCCACCGTATTTGTTGTTAAATTCATTTGTTTTAATTTCATTTGTTAAAATATCTTTTGCAGTGCACTTTTGTGGCATAGAGTTATGGGGAGTAAAGTTCTTTCCGTCACGCATAAGGGTTCTCCATATTTACGTGTATACTCTCATTGTGCCAAAAAGGAGGTAATTATTATTATTTTGGTTGACTCAATTAATTTTAATTTTAATTTTTTATTTCCTAAATTTTTGTTTGGTTGCAGCCCGGGGTTTCTTTTGTTTTCATCAACTTATCGAAGAATACCTCATTTGAAATTGATCTTTTCCATGATCTAAATTTAAATGGTGGGAGTCCAAATTTTGAATTTAAAGGACATAAAAAGCGAGAAGAGTATCATTTGACTCCAAAAGATGGGAACATCTTAAGCAGTATTGTATTGCTAAACGGAACACCATTGGAACTTTCAGACTCGTTGGAGATACCAGAGTTGAAGCCGAAGCTTGTGGATGGTTTGAAACCCATTAGCATCTCTGCTCATTCAATCGCATTTGTAATCATAAGAGATTTTAATGCACCTGCATGTTCATAAGATTTTATTTCTTTTAGGGTCAAAATTTATTGATTTTATTTGTTAGGCAAATTTAGGATTTTTGGTTTTTGAGTTACAAGATTTATTAATTTTGTTCATTAGGTCAATTTAAGTTATCATATTATTTTTTTAATTTTTATTTGTTCCTTATTAAAATAAATTATTCCTTTCTTTATTATTTTACTATTCGTTTCTTTTTATTTTTTAATTTAATATATAATTTCACGGAAGATTTTAAGTAAAAGTTCGGAATAAAGGTTATGAGTATTTACGGCATTGTATAGTCATTAATACTGTATTACTACAAATTAATCAAAACAAGTCAGAAATTACGACAAAGCCTTCATTAATACAACATGCTACTTTCGCCTACATCGTCTAGCACATGGAGAATTGTTTTTCCCTTGTCCATGCATTGCCTTTTTTACACTTTTTTTAAAAAATTAATAAATAAACAGTAAATGAAAACAAACTTTATTCTTAAATAAATAAATAAAGAATGTTTTTGACTTATCAAACGAGCCTTATCTGCTTAATTCTTGCAGCTTTTTGTTTGTACCAATATGAGATATGGCAAGATTACATAATTGAAACTTCTTTAGGAAGACCTTTCCGTTGTCCTTGCATCCCAAATAAAACAAGCTTGGAGGACTGGTTGCATCCACTTATTGGCATGAATAAACCAGAGACGGCGAGAAGTCTAAACTTCTTCCAAAGAGTAAGTGTGGCCATGCATGTTGCTCATGCACTCGAGTATCTGCACCATCATTGTGAAGAACCAATCATTCATTGTGACCTCAAGCCAAGCAATATTCTACTTGATCAGGAAATGGTTCGTCATATAAGTGACTTCGGCTTAGCAAAAATCCTTTCTACGGAAGACTGAACTATTCTGATAATAAATCAAGCTCCTTTGGATTAAGAGGAACTATTTGTTGGTGCTGTAACAGAAATAACAGACTCGGCAAGTGTCTTGTGCAACAAGCCTCGATGCTTGCTGAGTAAACAAGTGAATTCGAGCAAAAGAAAGAAGAACAGCTAAAGAAAAATGGAGAGAAAATTGATGAACAAATCTGATTCATTCATTAAGAAAACAATGGCATGAAGCCAGTACATAAATCAAGCACTAAGCTTGTCAGAAACAGCAAGTAATTACCTAAACATTACCTACCTCCACTAATTACATAGGAACTTGAAATTTTAGCTTGTAAACCTATACAAAGATGTGATTACAGCTCATACACAAGCTAATTACATACTTAACTTAGTTAGAAATGAACTAAGACTCATTTCATGAACTAAAGTTTACAAAATGAACAAAAACAGCTTGCATTGGCAGCTCCAGCATGGTTGGGTCTTCATGCTGTCGAGTGTTTGCTGCATGCTGACCAACTTCATCACTATTGGTTATGCGGCGCCAGGTAATTTTAATTATTTAATTTCTTCCGTCATTTAACAGCAAAACATACAATCTAAAACCACTTTTTCGTATATTGATAGGGTTTCCATTTGTAGTTATTTCTATATGTAATTTGTGATGAATTAATTGCAGAATATGGTATTGGGAATGAGTTATCAACGAAAGGTGATGTGCATAATTTTGGCATTCTTTTGCTAGAGATGTTTACAGGGAAAAGGCTGACCGATGAAGGGTTCAAAGAAGGTTTAAGTCTTCACAATTTTGCTAAGGCAGCTTTGCCCGAACGAGTGATTGACATTATAGATCCCATTCTTCTTCAAGAAAGAGTCAAATGAGGAACTCTCAATGAAAATAGCCTAGGGAATGATATAGAACTTCGATGCTTGAATTCAATATTTGAAATCAGACTCACTTGTTCTTCAAAATCACCGCATGAGCGTATTTATATGAGTGATGTTGTTACCAAGCTTTGTACCATTTTGAGATGAATGTTGCTTTTAGATGATATGAAGTAGTAAAAGAGATTTCCTTGTTTTCTTAAGTTGCAGGTATCTATGGTGCCATAAGAATGGACTTGAGAGGTCAGGCAAGTGCTTGCTTGTTTATGTTTTGTTTAGGCAAATAAGCTTAAAAAACAAGTAATGAAATCTTTGTTTTGTTTGTTCGAATAAGTTGAATTAATAATGATGTCGAATTTTGAGTGTAATATAATAAATAATAAATAATAAAGATTATTTTTAGGACTTCCAATTTAGCATGCTATCTAGGTGGCATACACTGAGTTAGATTCTAATTGATTTTGTCAGTCACGTAAGTGACTATTAATAGTCAAATCGGTCAATCACGTTTTCATTATTGAAAGGGCCTACCAAACAATTTTCCAAGTTGCAAAACTTTGAAAATAATTACTAAAAACCATTTTCAATGTCTTCTCCCAATACAAGAACTGGGGCAGCCCTTCTATTCTATTTTATTACGCTTATGAAAAGGGAAAAAAATATTTTTTTTTATATATTTAAATTGATTTTTATATTTGAAATTCATAAAAAAATTTAGATGTGTTAAAAGAAATAATAAAACATAAATGATGAGGTGGCAAATAGTCAGATCAGGCTTTATTCGAATTCAAATTAGTTCGTGCTTCGATATTCTCAAACTCGAGCCTTTTCAGGTTTGGATTTTTTTAGTTTGGATATTTTCAGATTCTATCAGATCGGGTCGATCAAGCTAAAATAAATTCAAATAATTTTGATATTTTATAATTTTTAATAGTATATATCTTTATGATTTTTAAAAGATTAAATCAAATTTTTATCATTTGTAAGGAGGACAAAGTATAATTTTATATTTACTAATTTAAAATTTTTAAAAGACCTAAATAGATAATTTTCTATTTTAAGAGAGGCCGGATATGCCACTGCATGTGTCCTATTTACCCCATTTTGTCTTACTAAAGAATTTTTGGAATATGTGAAAAATGAATTCAAAAGTCATGTTATTGAATCAGTTTCTTAATTGAAGTTGATATTGATCAAAATGTCACAAATCAACAAGAAACTTTATTTTAAGAGATTTTTGTGTTCATTTTTTGTATTAATTATAGGTACAATGAGTGCATATAAAAATGATTTTTCATTAATTAAAAGTTTAGCAAATTTGATAGATCGTGAGGCTTAATTTTATTTTCATATCCTTAAATTAATAATACATCATTATATATTTTATATAATCATTAAATTTAAATAATTACTAACTTTGAATATCTATTATGCATAAATAATAATTGCATTAAAAATTATTTTAGATTAATAATTAATGCTTTCAAAATTTATTTCAATTAATTTACAATTTAATGTTTTGTAAATTTTTAATATAATTATATAATATTTAAACATATTTTCATAATTTCATACTTTTAGAGTTTTAGATTGAGTTTATCTCGGACTTGAGCTTAGGAAAATCTTGAGCTCGAATTATTTTAGACTCAAGCTTTTTCAAATTCAAATAAACTCGAGCTCAAATTTTTCAAAGACTTTGATATATTCAAGCTTGAATATTCTCGAGTTCAAATTGTAATGAGCTCAAACCGACTTTCGAGATCGAAACTATTTTACCAATTCTACTCATTGTGTTGTTTGAAATTGGAACTTTTTTAGAAAAGTGGGGCATTTGTAGAAAGCTTCTCCTTTATTCCTTCCTCCAAATATGGTATTCAGTAACTTAGAAAAAAAACATACATTGTTCCCCATTTTTTCCACAAAGAAAGTACATGATAACTTTATTTGGACGTTTGTATTTTAAACGATAATTGTCAATGTAGGTCTCCATATTCCATTATTGTTGGCCTGGTGAGAGTTTCCTTGAAGTCTCCCTCTATCATTTTCCATGAAAGATATTAATGTTTTCTGAATAAATAGATTGATAAAAGCAAAATGCAGAATGTTTCATCTGTCGTTGGGTCAATATGAATTCCATTTCCTTCGCTATCGTAGTATTAAAATTTCATGCCAGTTGTCAAGCATTTAAGACATCAATTTTGACTTAGTTGTGGAAAAAAAAAATCGACAACCAGATCCCTTAAGTAAGGATTTAGCTCAAATTCCCAAGAAAATCGTAGGCATGTGATGTGATTTTCAAAGCTGGAAAACATGAACCAATTGACAGGAGATACCAGAGTTTGAAGCCTACTTATATTGCATGCTAGTTCTTGTTGATGAACCAAGCACTCTCAAAACAAATCAATCTCATCACGATTCAAGTTGATGGAGCTATCAAAAAAGCATTTTGAAGCATGCTGCTCTTTTTTCCTTGTTTTCTTTTTACAGCAAGTTTTCTCAAAAACTCCAACAGGCCTTGTAGTTAGAGGAAATGACACTGATCAACAAGCATTACTCCAGTTCAAAGCCAAGATAACTGATGATCAGCTTAGGGTCATGGAGTCCTGGAATAGTTCCATTCACTTCTGTCAGTGGCATGGTGTTACATGCGGTCACAAGCATCAGAGGGTCAACAAGTTGAGACTGCAATTCCTGAAACTCTCGGGATCTCTATCACCATTCATTGGAAATTTGAGCTTCCTTAAGGAGTTGAATCTTTCGGGCAATAGCTTCTACAACCAGATTCCTCAGGAGGTTGGTCATTTAAGGAGACTGGAAATATTAGATCTGACTAGCAACTCCATAAGCGGTGAAATTCCTCCCAATTTATCTTCTTGTTCTAAGCTCAAAATAGTTCGTATGGGAAGCAACCAACTAACAGGAGAAATACCTTCTTTTCTGGGTTTCTTGTCAAACTTGAAAGTCTTGAGTTTTTACAACAACAGTTTGAGAGGGAGGATCCCACCTTCATTGGGTAATTTGTCATCCTTGGAGAAGCTTGCTTTGTCATATAATGCTTTAGATGGGATTATACCTGAAACTCTTGCACAATTAACAAATCTTTCAAGTTTTTTGGCAGCAGCAAATGCAATTTCTGGTACTGTTCCTGTTGCAATGTTCAATCTTTCCAATATTAGGTTCTTTGATATCGGTGTGAATAAGATTCAAGGTACTCTTTATACTGACTTAGCAATCACTATGCCATATGTTGAGTTCTTTTCTGTAAGGGAAAATAAAATCTCCGGACAAATCCCAGTTTCAATAACCAATGCCTCAAATCTGAATGTACTTCAATTTAATGATAATAGACTTGGTGGAAAGGTGCCCTCCCTAGAAAAGCTAGATAAACTATCTACCCTTCAACTAAGTGTAAACCGTTTGGGGCATGGGAGAGAAGGTGACTTGAACTTCCTTTGCACTTTAGTCAATAATACCAAACTAGAGTTTCTATATATTAGCGATAATAATTTTGGAGGGGTATTTCCTAAATGCATCAGCAATTTGTCTAACACCCTTATACGTTTAGGAATACACCAGAACAAAATAACAGGAAGAATTCCAGATGGGATTAGAAATCTTATCAATTTGGAGGAGCTATTTGCATCAGAAAACCAACTATCAGGTCCCATTCCTTTTGATATTGGGAAGCTTCAGAAGCTACAGAATTTTTTCGCTCATAGTAATTTTCTCTCCGGGACTATTCCCCATTCTATTGGAAACCTAACATTATTAAAAAAACTTGGTTTAGATTTCAACAATCTTCATGGCAACATTCCTTTGAGTCTAGGCAACTGCCAAAGTTTGCTTGGCTTGAGTGTTTCTTATAATAATCTTAGTGGACCTATACCCCCTCAATTACTTGGGGTCTCATCCATGTCCATAATACTAGACTTGTCATCAAACTATTTGACTGGTGAGATTCCCGTTGCAGTAGAAAATTTGAAAAATCTAGGTCAACTCTATGTTTCTCAAAATAGGTTATCTGGTTTGCTTCCAGAAAACCTTGGTAGCTGTGTAAGTCTAGAGAAACTATTTTTGGATGGAAATTTTTTTGGAGGGCCCATTCCTTCTTCATTGAGTTCACTGAGAGGACTTGAGGCATTAGACGTATCCAACAATAATCTTTCAGGGGAGATTCCAGAATTTCTTGTCAGATTTGGGGCTTTAAGGTATTTAAATCTCTCTTTCAATAATTTTGAAGGAGTGATACCAAGTGGAGGAGTCTTTAAGAATGGTACTGCTACATTTGTTGAGGGAAACAGTAAGCTTTGCGGAGGCGTCCCCGAGTTACACTTGTTAAGATGTAACTCGAAAACATCATCAAGCAATTCTCTTAGATTAAAAGTTGCAATTATTGTTGTGACTTTAGGAGTGACTTTGGTTTTTACTTGTCTCCTCATCTTGTGGTTTAGAAAGAAGAAAGAACAGTCAACAACTTCTTGTGTAGAAAGTTCTCTTTTACAATTATCATACCAAAGCATCGTAAGGGCTACGGATGGATTCTCCACGCAGAATTTGGTTGGTTCAGGAAGCTTTGGTTCTGTATACAAAGGAGTTCTTGAAGCTAGTGGAGCAGTTATTGCAGTAAAGGTGCTTAATCTTCTGAATCGTGGAGCTTCCAGGAGTTTCCTGGCTGAATGCGAGGCCTTGAAAAACATTCGACATCGAAATCTTGTCAAGGTACTAACAGCTATTTCAGGAGTCAATTACCAAGGCAATGATTTTAAAGCCTTGGTTTATGAGTTCATGGAAAATGGAAGCTTGGAGGACTGGTTGCATCCACTTATTGGCATGAATGAACCAGAGACGGCGAGAAACCTAAACTTCTTCCAAAGAGTAAGTGTGGCCATAGATGTTGCTCATGCACTCGAATATCTGCACCATCATTGTGAAGAACCAATCATTCATTGTGACCTCAAGCCAAGCAATATTCTACTTGATGAAGAAATGGTTGGTCATATAAGTGACTTCGGCTTAGCAAAAATCCTTTCTACGGACAGACTTAACTATCCTGCCAATAAATCAAGCTCCCTTGGACTAAGAGGAACTATTGGTTATACTCCACCAGGTAAGTCGCTTAAAAGCAAAACATATCTAAACATAGTTTTTTGTTTATTTATAGGGTTTTCTTCTGCATTTATTCATATAATGTAATTTTTGATAAATTTGATTGTAGAATATGGTATGGGAAGTGAGTTGTCAATAAAAGGTGATGTGTATAGCTATGGCATCCTCTTGCTAGAGATGTTTACGGGGAAAAGGCCAACTGATGAAAGGTTCAAGGAGGGTTTAAGTCTTCACAACTTTGTTAAGGTAGCATTTCCTGAACGAGTTATTGAGATTTTAGATCGTATTCTTGTTCAAGAAAAAGTCAAGCAAGGAACTCTCAGTGGAAAATTCCTAGGAGATGACGGACATTTTCAGTGCTTGAATTCGATATTTGAAATAGGACTCACTTGCTCTGCTGAATTGCCGAGTGCGAGGATGCACATGAGTGATGTTGTTACCAAGCTTTCTTTTGTTAGAGACATGCTTCGCCCAACTCGATTGCGTCATGAAGTTTGCACATAAATATGCTACTCAATCAACAGGTAATTATATCTTCTTATCCTAACAAATTACTCAACCATTTCATCATTTGAGGCACATTTCTCCTACTTTTGAGATAAACACTATGTTCAGAAGATAAGAAGAACTAAAAATTTCCTTGTTTTCTTAAGTTGCAGGTATCTGAGGTGCCATAAGGATGGCCTTGAGTGGCATAGGTCAAGCAAAGTGCTTCCTTATTGTTGCTTTGTTTAGACAAATAAACTATAGAAAAGGCAAGTAGTGAAACTACTGTTTTTCTTTTCAAGTGATAGTTGGAGAAAAGAGACTTGTTTTCTATATTAATGAAAATGTTTGGATTTTGAGCCTGCAACTTATTGTATTAGTAATGCTATTCAACATGCTAATGGTGTTTCTGGCGAACTTTTATTGTTGAAATCGATAATTTTTACTCGGATTTCGAAATGTGCGTTGAATTATTCAACATGGGCATATTCAACTTTAACTCTCTTTTTTTCACATATTAAAATGAAACATTTTTCAAATTAGTTATTTAAAATATGAGTCGAGCTTGGATTTGAACATTCAAGGCCCAATGTTGGCCCAAATTAGTTCGGTTTTTAAATTTGTAATATTTTATTATGTTATTTTTATACATTATGTAATTTATAACACATAATTTTTTTTATGGAAGCCAACTAGAGTACTTATTTATTATAGGAAAACTAAACAGTAACAAACTAACACAAATTAGAAACTGAAAACAAACCGTGCCTAGATAACTTCACCATTTCTTAACTAAAAGTAACTTTACCCCAGCCTAATAAATGTACTCTCCCAACACTGTAACCTTAGACATATAATACATTAAATTTAAATCTATAGTAATATATAAATATTTAAAAAATATTAAGATGACTATATATAAGATTTCAATAAATAAAATTATCAAATATTAATTAAAAATATAAATATAGTTTTTAAGTTTTCAAAAAAAATAATATTAGCGTACCTAAAATAAGTTTGGATTAGTCATTTATAAATATGGGCATTGGGTAAAATTTAAGTCTCATATTTCGGCTCGAACTAGACTTGAGCAAGTATTAAGTGTGTTAATATCATACTTAGATATTTGACTCGACTCTACCTATGAATACCTCTTAAGTTTAGCTATTTAATAGAGTTACTTAAAAGAATTGTTTTTTTTTAAATTTAAATAGGGGAATTAATTCCCAAATTTGCATTTTGAAAAGAAAAATCAAAGAACTCATAGGGCAGTTTTATTATTGCTAGTAAGACTAATTGGAAAAGTCATTCCAACCAATCTAGAGTTGGTACAATCGAGTGTTACTACAATGATAAATACATATTATACTTAAAATGGGAAATTCAGATTTGAACCTTAAAGATAATGTTATTGGAAGCAATAATCACGAACCCTGAAAGAATTAATTTTTATAAACTATAAAACAGACTTGAATGATATCATTTGTTCCAATCCCAAAGGAAAGATAAATAAAAAGAAGGCTAAATGCTCAAAATGAAGTTACCCTTTATGAAAGTACTTAAATGAAGGTCAAAATCAAAATTTTTTTAAAGTACTCGAATAAGTGCTATTCAAATGAAGGTCGGCATGGAGATGGGATGATAGTGTTTAAACACGTGTCATCGAACCATATATAGTATGGTGGCTAGAATTTCTTTTTTAATTTTAAAGTTGATTTGATAAAGGTTAATTGCTAATATTATTAAATAATAAAGAATTTTAATTAAATAAACTCTAAAACTCAAATTAAACACTAAAAATTAACACAAATAACTTCTAATACCAAAATATATACTTTCTGCCGTTGAGGCTTTAATTTCGTTCCCTTATTTCCTCCCGAGGCAAACAATGGACCTTATGAAAAAAATTTGAGTTTAGGGTTCTTACTTGATGATAAAAATAGGGAAAATAAAATGGATTGAAAAAATTACTTAATTACATGGAAACTATTTTCCAGCAAGGAGTGCTTATGTGGACATGAAATATAATATCACCTCGGATGCCGTTAGTGAGAAAACAAATGAGTGACTAAAATGTTTAATATTGTAACAACAATAACCAAAATTGTAAGTCTTTTTATTTGAGTGATCAAAATGAAAGTGATTAATAAGATATCTTTAGCCTAAAAACTCAATATGCTCCACGAGACTTCCAATTATGTAGCAATTCTTATTATTTATTATTAATTTTATTTGTGTTGAAATAACACAATTCACATCTAAAAAATATGAGATTGTGGAGTGTTTGTAATACGGTAGATAGAGGTAGTTTCTTCACCTTTAAATCATCCTAAAATTTTTCATTTTCTTCATAAGACAATTGCAGTGTTCTTTAATATTGTTTTTATCTTTCAATATTTTGTAGGGTACAATCAGTGGTGGAGTCAGAAATTTTTTTGTTCGGGGTTTAATAGTTTATATATTTATATTTTTTAAATGATTAAATTTTATTATTTTTGAGGGGCTAAAGTGTAATTTTATTATTATTAATTTAAAATTTTATAAATTATAAAAAGGCTAAATAAAAAAAAATTCATTAAGCCCTGCCAACTTCTCGGCTCCGCCATTGGGTACAATTATAATGAAATATCCTGCTATTAAATTACATTTTAGTGAGATTCCATCTAAAAGGTTGGGTTTTAAGATATATTAGAAGCCGCACGTGAACTAAATTACAAAGTAAGAATCAGACAAAACACATGTTCATAATTCAATCCAATAAAAGCATGCCACGTAACCTAACACAAATCTCAACACATTTAATAAATGTAAAATGTGTTGGTTTCTAACTTAGCAAACAAAGTTTAAAAACAACTTAGATGAATGTTTTAGATGTTTGAAAGATTAAAACAGGAGCAAGAACAAGCAAAAGGTTGAATGAGCAAAGTGTTTTTCTCATTACCCGAATAAGTGCATGGTTACATACATAAATAGAACAAAGCTACATAGAAAGAAAACAAAGCTTGCTTGTGCAAGTAACTAAAGGTTTACATCAACAAAATGACAACCTAATTTGACTACTAAATCAGCTAAGCACACATTTTAACCTTAGCTGATCAAAGCAAATAATGATTACACCATAGACTAACAAAAGTCAACTAAACAAACAAGGCTTGTCGAATTGCACAATGGATTTTAACATGCTTCAGCCGAGTTTCTGGTTTCATGCATGCAACGTAGGTTTTGCATGGATTCTTAAACTTTGCTGTTGTCGTTGCCACCTTTTAAACACTCCTCCTTGGCTACAAAGCAGCAAACTCCGATTTTCTTCTTCAAATATTCAAACCTTGAAGCAGCCAATGGTTTGGTTAATAGATCAGCAAGTTGATCTTTTGAGCAGCAGTGAACTAAGCTTATCTCCTTGGACATTTTAGCTTCTCTCACAAAATGATATCTAATTTTAAAATGTTTGGTCTTACCATGAAAAACTAGATTTTTGGCAATGGCTACAGCCGATTGGTTGTCAACCTTAATCACAGTGGCCTCCTTTGGATCAGCATTCAGATCACACAATATTTTCCTAAGCCAAATGGCTTCATTTACAGCAGAAGCAGCTGCGATGTATTCTGCCTCAGCAGTGGATTGAGCCACTGTCTGTTGCTTCTTCGAGCTCCAGCAGAAGACACTTGAGCCAAGGGTGAAGAAGTAGCCTGATGTGCTCTTCATGTCATCAGCAGAACCAGCCCAATCAATGTCTGAATATCCCATTAGTCTCAGCTCCTCAGCCCTTTCAAACTTCACTCCACAACTCAGAGTCCCTTTGACATACCTTAGGACCCTTTTTGCTGCTTTAAAATGTGCAACTGTGCAGCAATGCATGAATCTCGATAGAAGACCAACAGCATGCATGATGTCTGGTCTAGTTGCAGTCAAATAGAGCAGGCAGCCAACCAAGCTTCTGTAATTCTTTTCATCCACTCGATCTTCATCTCCTAGGCTGGTGAGTTTTTCTCCTAAAGCCACAAGAGTGCTAGCAGGCTTGCAGTTTGTCATGCAAAACCTGCTCAAAACCTTCGATGCGAATACCTTCTGGCCTATGAAAATACCTTGTTCATTTTGTTTCACTTCCATGCCAAGGAAGTATGTCATTAATCCAAGGTCAGTCATCTCAAACACAGTTTGCATTTGCTTCTTAAAGGTTTCAATTTCCTCCCTTTTGCAGCCAGTGACCAGTAAATCATCAACATACAATGAAACAATTAGCAAAGTTTCATTACCTTCCTTCTTAACATAGAGAGTAGGCTCACTGGTGCTCTTTGTGAACCCGAGCCTTGTCAGGTAGGTATCCATTCGATCGTACCAGGCCCTTGGAGCTTGCTTGAGACCATACAGGGCCTTTTTGAGCTTGTAGACCTTCTCTTCTTCTCCTTGAACTTCAAAGCCTTCAGGTTGATCTATGAAGATTTCCTCCATGAGAAATCCATTTAAAAAGGCTGATTTGACATCCAGTTGATGCACCTGCCACTGTTTCTGGGCTGCTAAGGCAAACAACATTCTTATAGTGTCCAGCCTTGCAACAGGAGCAAAGGTTTCAAAGAAATCGACTTCCTGCTGTTGGCTATACCCTTTCACAACTAATCTAGCTTTGTGTCTGTTCAGTGATCCATCTGCATTATTTTTTATCTTGAACACCCATTTAACTCCAATGATCTTCCTACCTTCTGGTCTATCAACCAGCTCCCAAGTTTCATTCTTTTGAATCATCCTTAGTTCAGCTTCCATAGCCTCTTGCCAGTATTTCTCTTTTGAGGCTTCAGCATAGCAGGATGGCTCAACCATGGTCACAGCACATCTTTCATAGATGTCTGCCAATGTTCTGGTGCCCCTAACAGGCATATCATCAAAATCATCCATAGCTCCATTTTCAACTTCAGCATGTTGGTGATCAAGGTCCTGCAAGTCTTCTTCAGCTAAGCTTGCATCTGTCCCATTCCACTTCCAACAGCTTCCTTCATTGAACTTGACATCTCTGCTTACAATAACCTTTTTTGTTGATGGATCAAAGATCCTATAACCCTTCTTCACACTGCTGTAGCCTACAAATACCCCTGGCACAGACTTTCTTTCCAGCTTGGTTCTCTTCTCTGCTGGCAAAAGTGCATAGCATAAGCATCCAAACACTTTCAAGTGTGACACGATTGGTTTCTGCCCGAACCAGACTTCAAAGGGTGTTTTACCTTTGACTGCTTTAGTTGGTAGTCTATTTAGTAAGTAGACAGATGTGTTTACTGCCTCAGCCCAAAAGTTGTTTGGCATTTTGGCCTCAAACAGTAGGCATCTGGCCATATCAAGAACAGTCCTATTTTTCCTCTCACAAACACCATTTTGTTGTGGTGTGTAGACAGTGGTCAGTTGGTGTAGGATGCCAGCATCATCACAAATCTTCTGGAACCTCTGAGACACATACTCGGCTCCATTGTCTGACCTTAGGCTCTTGAGTTTGCTGTTGGCTTGGTTTTCAGCCAAAGCCTTGAACTTGCGAAAGAAGTCAGTGACATCTGACTTTTGTTTCAAGAAGGTTACCCAACAAAATCTGGTGCAGTCATCAATGAACAAGGCAAAATACTTGCAGCCATTTAGTGAGCTGGTCTTCATAGGTCCACAGATGTCAGTGTGAACCAACTGAAGTTTCTCTTGGGCTCTCCATGCCTTGTTGACTGGAAAGGGTAGTCTGGTTAGCTTGCCAAGCTGACAGACTTCACACACCTCTTTGTTTGGCTCGAACTTAGCCATATCTTCAACCAAATTCAGTCTTTGCATTTATCCGAGTGAGTTGTAGTTCACATGCCCCATTCTTTTGTGCCACAAACTTGCCTCATCAGTCTGAGCTGCATATGCTCTTGCTTGCAACTGATTTACATCCACATTGAAGGTTCTATCTTGCATAGCTACTTTTGCCAACACCTGGTCAGTAGCATCTTTGATTGTGCAGATTTTGCCTTCAAACAGGAGAGAGTACCCTTTCTCCAGTAGCTGACCAACACTTAACAAATTTTGGTCAATGTCAGGTACATAAAGAACTTCTGAAATGGTTTTAATACCTGACTTGGTACAAATCACTGCTTTGCCTTTGCCTTTAGCCTTAAGAAGCTCACCATTTCCAATTCTGACATTGGATTCAAATGAGGTGTCAAGCTCCTTGAACATGCTTTCCTCTGAGGCCATATGATGAGTGCATCCACTATCGATCAGCCAAATTTTGCTGACTTTGCTCGAGCTTGCAAAGTAGGAGGCTGTGAAGACATGTTCTTCCTGTGCCTCGATGTCTTCAGCTACTTGAGCCTGATTATGATTCTGTGACTGAGCTGTTGGTTTGTTCTTACACACTTTCTCAATGTGACCAAGCTGTTTGCAGCCTCTACACTGAATGTCAGGCCTGTACCAGCAATATTTCTCAAGGTGAGTTGTTCTTTTGCAATGAACACAGGGTGGAAACTTCTTCTTGGCAGCTTCCTTCTTTCCTCTTTCTTTCTTTTCTGACCAAGGCTTCTTGCCTTTGTGATCCGAGCTGAAGCTTGAGCTCTCTCTACTCCTAGCTTGAAAAGCTCCCTCAGAATACTCCTCCATTCTGTTTGCTCTTCTTTGCTCTTGAGCATAGAGAGCATTTATCAGTTCAGTCAAGGGAATGGCAGATAAGTCCCTCGAATCCTCCAGGGAAGAAATCTTGGATTCATACTTCTCTGGCAAGGTTGTTATGATTTTCTCCACTATCTTCTGATCACTAAAGTCATCTCCAAGCAGTCTTATGTTGTTGACAGTAGACATAATTCTGTCAGCATACTGCTTGATGGTTTCTGAGTCTTTCATTCTCAGATTCTCAAAGTCCTCTCAAGTTGATGAGTTGTTGCTGCCTGGTTTTGTCTGAGCCTTGAAACTCTTCCTTGAGTTTGTCTCAGGCCTCCTTTGGTGTGTCGCAGGCCATTATCCTTGTGAAGATAGCATCTGAAACTCCACTTTGAAGGCATGACATGGCCTTGTACTTCTTTGCACAGTCTTCATTATACTGCCTTATTTGAGCTATCGTGGGATTAGCTCTTAAGGGTGGTGGTTCTGTGTCATTTTGGACAACATTCCACAGGTCATGTGCCTGTAGATATGTTTTCATTTTGACAGCCCATATATTGTAGCTTTCACCAGCAAACACGGGTGGATGTGGTGGTGAGAAGCTCATCTTCACGCAGCTTCCAAAACTCTGAGCAACAAAGATAGTTCCTGCTTCTTTTCTTTCAAACACACAGCACACAACAAGAGGCCCTCAAAGACAACAGGCTATCGATACCATTTGTTGGTTTCTAACTTAGCAAACAAAGTTTAAAAACAACTTAGATGAATGTTTTAGATGTTTGAAAGATTAAAACAGGAGCAAGAACAAGCAAAAGGTTGAATGAGCAAAGTGTTTTTCTCATTACCCGAATAAGTGCATGGTTACATACATAAATAGAACAAAGCTACATAGAAAGAAAACAAAGCTTGCTTGTGCAAGTAACTAAAGGTTTACATCAACAAAATGACAACCTAATTTGACTACTAAATCAGCTAAGCACACATTTTAACCTTAGCTGATCAAAGCAAATAATGATTACACCATAGACTAACAAAAGTCAACTAAACAAACAAGGCTTGTCGAATTGCACAATGGATTTTAACATGCTTCAGCCGAGTTTCTGGTTTCATGCATGCAACGTAGGTTTTGCATGGATTCTTAAACTTTGCTGCTTTCGTTGCCACCTTTTAAACAAAATTATGGTGATTACGAATATACTTAGCTGGGCAGGTCTTTATTTATATATGTTTCCAGTATTGATAAATTGTAAGTGATAATCTATGCAATGTGAACTAAATTAAAAAGAATAAGACAAAACAAATTTTCATAATTCAATCCAATATATGTAAGCCATGTGACCTAACACAGATATCAACAAGTGGTGGAGTCAAAGTCTGTATGTACCCAAGAACCTGAAAGAAGAGCTCTCAGATTGAAATTGATTCAGGTTGATGGAAGTGGCCAGCTCTTTTTTCATTGTTTGCTTTCAAGTTATAATTCTTAGCTTGTTCAGTTTAGCATATACAGCGCCTATATCCGGAGGAAATGACACTGATCTACAAGCTTTACTACGGTTCAAAGCCAATATAATTGGTGATCAGCTCGGAGTTATGGACTCTTGGAATAGTTCCGTTCACTTCTGTCAATGGCATGGTGTTACATGCAGTCGCAAGCGTCGGAGAGTTACCAAGTTGGAACTGCAGCTCCTAAAACTCTCCGGATCTTTATCACCATACATTGGAAATTTAAGCTTTCTCAAGGAGTTGAATCTTGAGGGTAACATCTTCTACAATCAGATTCCTCAAAAAATTTGTCGCTTAAGAAGATTGGAAACTTTAGAACTGTCCAATAATTCCATCACTGGTGAAATTCCTTCCAATTTATCTGCTTGTTATAAGCTCACATTGGTCGGTATGAGGGGCAACCAGCTAACAGGAGAAATACCTGCTTCGCTGGGTCTCTTATCAAACTTGAAAGTCTTGAATTTTGCCATCAACAGATTGAGAGGAAGTATACCACCTTCGTTGGGGAATTTGTCATGCTTAGAGAAACTTTCTTTGAGGACTAATTCATTAAGTGGGGTTATACCTGAAGGTATTGGACAATTGACAAATCTTTCAGTTTTCTCGGTAGAAGAAAATGCAATTTCAGGTACTATTCCCTTCACAATGTTCAATCTCTCCAATATGAGAAGTTTTGATATTGGTGGAAACAATATTCAAGGTACTCTTCCTTCTGATTTAGCAATCACTATGCCATATATTGAGTTCTTTTCTGCATGGGAAAACCAAATCTCAAGAAAAATCCTGATTTCTATATCGAATGCCTCGAATCTGAATATACTTCAGCTTAATGAGAATAGACTTATTGGAAACGTCCCTTCCTTAGAGAAGTTAGATAAACTAGCTAATCTTCTTCTAGGCACAAACCATTTGGGAAATGGAAGAGAAGGTGATTTGAACTTTCTCTGCAGTTTAGTTAATAATACCAAAATAGAAACAATAGATATACAAACAAATAATTTTGGAGGGGAACTTCCCGAATGCATTAGCAATTTTTCTAGCACACTTTTATTTTTAGTAATAGAAAATAACAAAATATTGGGAAAAATTCCCGATGGGATTGGAAATCTCATCAATTTACAGGTGCTACGGGTATCACAAAATCAACTATCAAGTCCCATTCCTCCCAATATCGGGAGGATTCAGAAGCTAAAGAGATTTGACGCTCGTTATAATTTTCTCACTGGGACTATTCCCCATTCTATTAGAAATTTAACAGGGTTAACATTTCTAGCTTTAGGAGTTAACAATTTTCAGGGCAATATTCCTTCAAGTCTTGGACACTGCCAAAATTTGCTTACATTGGGTCTTTCTTACAACAATCTTAGTGGATCAATACCCCCTCAAGTACTTGCACTTTCATCCTTGTCCATTTTACTAAACTTATCATCAAACTATTTGACTGGTGAACTTCCCGTTGAAGTAGAGAAATTGAAAAATCTAGGTGATTTGGATGTTTCAAAAAATAAGTTATCTGGTTTGCTTCCAAACAGCCTTGGTAGCTGTGTGAGATTAGAAAAGTTGTTTCTTGGTGGTAATTTGTTCGAAGGGCCCATTCTTTCATCCATGAGTTCATTGAGAGGTCTTGCGGCACTGGATGTATCCGATAATAATCTTTCAGGTGAGATTCCTGAATTTCTTGCAAGCTTTGGGGCACTAAAGTATTTAAATCTCTCATTTAATGATTTTGGGGGAATAATACCAAGTGGGGGAGTCTTTAAGAATTCTAGTGCTACATTTGTTGAAGGGAACGATAAGCTTTGTGGAGGCATCACTGAGTTACACTTGTCAAGATGTAACTCGGAAAAATCATCAAACACTTCTCTTCGTTTAAAACTTGTTATTGTTTCTGTAATTTTAGGAGTGACTTTGATATTCCTTTTTCTTCTTATCATGTTGTTTCGAAAGAAGAAAGAGCATCAGCCAACAACAACTTGTGCAGAAAATTCACTTTTACGGTTATCATACCAAAGCATCCTAAGGGCTACTAACGGATTCTCTACGCAGAATTTGGTTGGTTTGGGAAGTTTTGGTTCCGTGTACAGAGGAATTCTTGAAGAGACTGGAGAAGTTATTGCAGTAAAGGTGCTTAATCTTCTAAATCATGGAGCTTCGAGGAGTTTCTTAGCTGAATGTGAGGTCTTGAAGAACATTCGACATCGAAATCTTGTCAAGGTTTTAACAGCCATTTTAGGTGCCGATTATCAAGGCAATGATTTTAAAGCCTTGGTTTATGAGTTCATGGTAAATGGAAGTTTGGAGGACTGGCTACATCCACCTGCTGGAACCAATGAACCAGAGACAATAAGAAACCTGAACCTCTTCCATAGACTTAATGTGGCCATATATGTTGCTCATGCACTAGAGTATCTGCACCATCGTTCCCAAATATTGATCATTCATTGTGACCTCAAGCCAAGCAATATTCTACTTGATGCGAAAATGGTTGCCTATATAAGTGTATTGGAACCCACCCATTGTTTAAAAAGTCAAAAATGGTGGGCACCGAAAGTAGAAAGTAAAATTGGTTGGCAAGTTGGGTTAAAAGTTGGCATGGGATAATTGCAATTTTGGTCCCTAATTGTATAGGGGCATTGCAAGTTGATCCTTGAACCTCAACTATAAATAGGCCTAACCATTTCTTACTTTCTTCATCCCACACTTGCCATTCTCTACTTAAGGCAATTGTTCTCTCTCCCTATTTGTAAACTTTCACTTGTATTTTTGGAGTGAAATATATTTGGTAGTGCCCGAGGACGTAAGCAAAATTTGCTGAACCTCGTTAAAATTCTAGTGTTCTTTATTTTTTGTTCTGCATATTTTGCAAGTGTCATTGTAGTGATTTATTGTGCTATTAAATTACGATAGAGGGATATTCTGGCTAGGAAAGAGCTGGTATGTAAGCATCCTCGTGATCCACCTCTCTTTCCTGGGAATTGAACTTAGTGTGATTTTTCAGTACAATAATTTTACTCTTTCACACGCTTCCGCGCAACAATTGGTACCAGAGCCAGGTTCGTACTTGGGGAATACGACCGTTTACGGTACTATTTACGTATATGGCACTATTTACGTATACGGTACTATTCACATATACGACACTATTCACGTATACGGTACTGTTCACGTATACAGTAGTTGGGATTGAGGAGAAAAATGGCAGCAGCATCGTCATCAGCAAGGACTACTGTGACAAATGCAAAATTTGAAGTAGAGAAATTTGACGGTACCAATAATTTTGGTATGTGGCAATGTGAGATCCTGAATGTCTTATGTTAGCAAGAGCTAGATATAGCCCTTGAAGAAAAACTTGACAAGATGGATGACAAGGAGTGGGCCAAGATCAATAGACAGGCGTGTGGTACAATCCGCCTATGTTTGGCCAAAGAGCAGAAGTACTCTGTCATGAGGGAGACATCAGCGAAGAAGTTATGGGATACACTGGAAGAAAAGTTTCTAACGAAAAGTCTTGAAAATAGGCTTTATATGAAAAAGAAACTTTATCGATTCACGTATGCACCCGGTATGTCGATGAATGACCATGTGAACTCATTCAATAAAATTTTAGCAGACTTGCTAAATTTGGATGAGAAATTTGAAGATGAAGACAAGGCATTATTGTTGTTGAATTCCCTTCCTGATGAATATGATCATCTTACCACCACATTGCTTCATGGGAAGGACACGATCACATTTGATGCAGTTTGTAGTGCGTTGTATAGATCTGAGACTCGAAAGAAAGATAAAAGAGATCACAGAGATACAACCGCAGAAGTCTTAACAGTAAGAGGTCGTTCACACAGCAGCAAATCTGGTAGAAGGGGAAAGTCCAAAGGGAGACCCGCCAAAGATGAATGTGTCTTTTGCCGTGAAAAAGTGCATTGGAAAAAGAATTGTCCTAAGCTACAAAAGGGCAAGGCTATTTCTAATGCATGTGTAGCGGAGCATGATGAGGAGTCAGACTTTAGCTTGGTTGGCATGGCAATGGCATGTCAAACGGATGAGTGGATTTTGGATTCAGGATGTACTTACCATATGTGTCCTAATAAGGACTGGTTTTCTAGTCTTAAAGAGCTAGAAGGTGGAATTGTTCTTATGGGCAATGATAGTACTTGTAAGACAATAGGAGTGGGTACAGTCCAATTGAAGAATCACGACGGCTCAATCCAAGTCTTGACAGATGTTCGCTACGTACCTAGCCTGAAGAAAAATCTCATCTTATTAGGTGCCCTAGAATCTAAAGGGCTCACAATCACTTTGAGAGATGGATTACTAAAAGTAGTAGCTGGGCAACTGACGGTGATGAAAGGCACAAGAAGAAATAACTTGTATTTTTTAAATGGAAGTACAGTTATTGGATCAACATCAACAGTTTCTACAAAAGATGTAGATTCAGAGGCTACCAGATTATGGCATATGCGATTGGGACATGCTGGTGAAAAAGCTTTGCAGACATTGGTGAAGCAAGGCTTATTGAAAGGTGCAAATTCTTGCAAAATGGAATTCTGTGAACATTGTGTTCTGGGCAAGCAGAAGAGGGTAAAATTTGGTCCAGCAATTCACAATACGAAAGGAATTCTGGACTACGTTCACAGTGATGTGTGGGGACCTACCAAAGTAGCTTCTTTGGGAGGTATGCACTATTTTGTTACTTTTGTTGATGATTATTCAAGAAAAGTATGGGTGTATCTAATGAAAAGAAAAAGTGAAGTTTTGGATGCATTTCTGAAATGGAAGAAGATGGTAGAGACTCAGACTGATCGAAAGGTCAAATGACTTCGATCAGATAATGGTACTGAGTACAAAAACGATCCATTTCTACAAGTATGCCAAGATGAGGGCATTGTGCGACACTTCACTGTTCGGGATACACCACAGCAAAATGGGGTGGCAGAACGAATGAATCGAACTATACTGGAGAAAGTTCGATGTATGTTGTCCAATGCTGGATTGGGCAAAGAATTTTGGGCTGAGGCAGTTACATATGCGTGCCATCTAATTAACCGTTTGCCATCAGCTGCAATAAATGGAAAAACTCCTATGGAGATGTGGACTGGTAAATCTACTACTGATTATGATTCTTTACATGTATTTGGTTCCACTGCATATTATCATGTAAAAGAATCTAAGTTAGACCCAAGAGCAAAGAAAGCATTATTCTTGGGTATAACTGATGGAGTAAAAGGATATCGTTTCTGGTGTCCTGATACAAGGAAGATTATTTTCAGTAGATATGTGACTTTTGATGAATCAACCATGTTGAAGTACAAGGATTCACAAAAGGATGACAAAACCAGTAGTACTTTGCAGCAGGTGGAGCTTGAAAAGGTTAACGATGATCCAGCTAATATTGAAGGGATAAATGATGAAGAGGTTCCTACCCAAGAATCTCTACAGCAACAAGATTCAATTGCATATAGAAGGCCAAGAAGAGAGATTCGTAAGCCTGCTCGCTTTGATGATATAGTGGCCTATGCACTTCCAATTACAAATGATGATGTTCTTTCTACTTACACAGAAGTAATAAGTAACCCTGATGGTGTAAAGTGGAAGCAAGCAATGAATGAAGAAATGCAGTCTCTTCATAAAAATAAGACCTGGGAGTTGGTGACACTACCCAAGGGAAAGAAGGCAATTGGATGCAAATGGGTATATGCAAAGAAGGAAGGATTTCCTGATAAAAATGAAATTCGATACAAGGCTAGATTAGTAACAAAGGGTTACGCTCAGAAAGAAGGAATAGACTACAATGAAGTGTTTTCTCCAGTTGTGAAGCATTCGTCTATTCGGTTTTTGCTAGCCTTGGTTGCGCAATATGATCTTGAACTAGTTCAGCTTGATGTGAAGACCGCGTTTTTACACGGTGATTTGGAAGAGCAAATCTATATGACTCAGCCAGATGGATTCAAGGTTGCTGGAAAAGAAAATTGGGTTTGCAAACTGACAAAGTCGCTTTATGGATTGAAGCAATCTCCGAGGCAGTGGTACAAGCGATTTGATCAGTTCATGAAAGGGCAAAGGTACACAAGAAGTAAATTTGATCATTACGTGTATTTTCAGAAGCTACAAGAAGGAACTTTCATATACTTGCTCTTATATGTTGATGATATGCTAATAGCATCTAAGAGCAAAGTTGAGATTGAAAGATTGAAGACTCAACTCAATCTCGAGTTTGAGATGAAAGATCTAGGAGAAGCTAAAAAGATTCTCGGCATGGAAATATAGAGAGATAGAGCTCATGATAGAGTTAGCTTGTCTCAGAAGCAGTATTTGAAAAAGGTACTACAGCAGTCTGGCATGAACGAGCAGACAAAACCTGTAAGTACCCCGTTGGCTTCTCATTTCAAGCTTTCTGCACAACTATCTCCTTCGACGAATACGGAACGAGAATACATGTTGCAAGTTCCGTATTCTAATGCAGTGGGTAGCTTGATGTATGCAATGGTGTGTACAAGACCCGACATTTCACAGGCAGTTAGTATAGTGAGCAGGTATATGCATAATCCTGGAAAAGGACATTGGCAAGCTGTGAAATGGATTCTACGGTATATTCAGAAGACCGTGGATGTTGGATTACTGTTCAAGCAGGATAATACACTTGGTAAAGGTGTTATTGGGTACGTTGATTCTGACTATACCGGTGATTTGGACAAGCGAAGATCAACCACCGGTTATGTGTTTACACTTGCTAGAGGACCAATAAGTTGGAAGTCTACACTACAGTTTACAGTTGCATTGTCAACCACAGAAGCCGAGTACATGACTGTAACAGAGGCTGTAAAGGAGGCTATTTGGTTACAAGGTATGGCTAAAACCTTGGGGTTGGTTCAGGAGCATATTAACGTGTATTGTGATAGTAAAAGTGCTATTCATTTAGCAAAGAATCAAGTCTATCATGCACGTACAAAACATATCGACGTACGATTCCATTTTGTGCGGGAAATTACTGAAGAGGGGAAAATTTGTCTTCAGAAGATCAAGACTGCAGATAATCCCGCAGATATGATGACCAAGGTGGTAACATCAACCAAGTTCGAACATTGTTTGAACTTGATTAATATCCTGCAAGTTTAACAGTTGAAGAAGGCACTATCAAGTATTGTTGTCAAAGGCAGAAAGAATTGTGTGAAGATAAGATTATCCTAATCAAATCTTCAAGGTGGAGATTATTGGAACCCACCCATTGTTTGAAAAGTCAAAAAGGGTGGGCACCGAAAGTAGAAAGTAAAATTGGTTGGCAAGTTGGGTTAAAAGTTGGCATGGGATAATTGCAATTTTGGTCCCTAATTGTATAGGGACATTGCAAGTTGATCCTTGAACCTCAACTATAAATAGGCCTAACCATTTCTTACTTTCTTCATCCCACACTTGCCATTCTCTACTTAAGGCAATTGTTCTCTCTCCCTATTTGTAAACTTTCACTTGTATTTTTGGAGTGAAATATATTTGGTAGTGCCCGAGGACGTAGGCAAAATTTGCTGAACCTCGTTAAAATTCTAGTGTTCTTTATTTTTTGTTCTGCATATTTTGCAAGTGTCATTGTAGTGATTTATTGTGCTATTAAATTACGATAGAGGGATATTCTAGCTAGGAAAGATCTGGTATGTAAGCGATCCTCGTGATCCACCTCTCTTTCCTGGGAATTGAACTTAGTGTGATTTTTCAGTACAATAATTTTACTCTTTCACACGCTTCTGCGCAACAAAGTGACTTTGGCTTAGCAAAAATCCTTTCTGCAGACAGGCTTAACTATTCTGCTAGCCAATCAAGCTCCCTTGGGTTAAGAGGAACTATTGGTTATGCTCCACCTGGTAAGTTCACTTTATTTATTTCATGATTTAAAAGCAAAACATACATTCTAACAGAAGTTTATATATATATTAGAGTGTTTTGCTCTACAATTATTCCTATATGTAATTTGTGATGAACTAATTGTAGAATATGGCATGGGAAGTGAGTTGTCAACAAAAGGGGATGTGTATAGCTATGGCATCCTCTTGCTAGAGATGTTTACAGGGAAGAGGCCGATGGATGAAAAGTTCAAAGAAGGTTTAAGTCTTCACAACTTTGTTAAGTCAGCTTTACCGGATCGAGTGATTGAGATTTTAGATCCCATTCTTTTTGAAGAAAGAGTCCAACAAGAAACCCTCAAGGGAAAATGTCTGAGAAATGAAATACATCTTCAGTGCTTGAATTTAATATATGAAATAGGACTCATTTGTTCTGCTGAATCACCAAGTGCACGTATGGACATGAGTGATGTTGTTACCAAGCTTTGTTCCATTAGAGACAAGCTTTATCCTACTTGATTACATCATGAGGTTTCGAACTTAAATATGTTGCTCAATCAACGGGTAATAATATCTTCTTGTCTTACCAAGGTACTTGAACATTTCATCACCAAAGACACATTTCCACTACTTTTGAGATTATTGTTGTGTTCAGATGATATGATGAAGTAAAAGAGATTTCCTTGTTTTCAACTTGCAGGTATCAAAGGTGTCGTATGGATGAACCTGAGATGCTTAGGTCAAGCAAGGTGTTGGCTTTTTTCTTTTCTTCACATTCCATCTTGTGTTAATGTCAGCTCTTTATCAATAATTTGTCAATGTAATTTGTATTAATGTTTCATTTTTTTTCTTTGCATTTTAAAGTATGGAATTGTCATCAAATCAGAATTCAAGATGGTGCTAGGGGTCGCAGGGGGGCTGGCCCTAAAATGGAAAATTTTTCATTTATTAAATTTTTTAAAATTTTAAATTAGTAAAGATAAAATTACATTTTGACCCTTTTAAAAATGATACAAATTTGATTTAATCTTTTAAAAATTATAAATATATAAACTATTAAAATGGTGAAATTATATTTTTATTATCATAAAAATTACAATTTAATTCCGGCTCTCCTAAAATATTGTCTGATTCCACCCCATGTATCGAAAATTTTACATCTCAATATTAATTTTCATTGCAATGAAGGATCAATAAAATATATGAAAAGGGTTAATGATGAACCCTAAGAATTAGGTGATTGTATATTGCAAATCGTAATATAAAGTGGAATTGGGATTCCATCTTTAGTCATTGTAAAAAGAAAATTTCAAATGAGAAAATTATAGTGCAAAAGGAAGAAAAAGAAAAGCATAGATTGACCAAAGCAATAAGAAAATTCTATAAAAATCTTCTTCACTTACGTCAACAAAAGACACTAAAAATTCCAGCTTTTTTAATTCATTAAGATTTGAAGAAAAGATTATTCTCATATCATTAAAATCATTTCATAAATTAACATTTCCATCTCTTATGTTTTATTACAAAAAAAAAACTCCAAAATTTACAAAGGTAAAATTATAGTTTTCCATAGGTCGGGCCATCCGGCCTAACCTGAAAATCCGTCCGAAAAATGAGTTTGGACAAAATATAAGGCCTGTTTAGAAAATAAGTCGAACCTCAAGTAATGTTTTTTTGGCTCAAGCTCAGCCCGGTCTGAATTTGCAATAAAAAAACCCTGTTGTTTTTCCATGTTTTGTTGTTGTTATCCACTTTTTACCACTGTTTTGTTACCGTTTCACTATTATGTTGCTATTATTGTGTTGCTAATTCTTGGATATTGTATGACACTTGTTTTCTTTGTTATTATTTTAGAGGTATTTATTTGTTAAATTACACTTATATGGGTGTTATTTAAGTATAAAAAAATTAATTTATTTTCAATTTTTGAGAAATATTTATTTTAATATTTTTAGTAAATTTAGTGTATTATATTTTTTTAAAAATTGTTTTATATAAAAAAAATAAAAATTAAAAAAAAAGTAATACATGCGGGTCAAACCGAACCTGAATTTTAGTATTTTTATCTGAGTTAAATTTGGACAAAAATTTAAACTTGACTCTAAATAAAATATCATAAAAGTAAGAAGATGATGTAATTCATTTTTGAAATAATATTGATGTCCATACATGGTGATAGTCTATTCTATAACAACAATCAAATATTAGATTATGACAAATATTCTTTGAATGTAATGGTTTAATTTGAATATGGACAAATATTCTAATAATCTAATTATTAAACAGGTATACTCGAATCATGTATAAAACTAGTTTTCCACAAAGTATTGTCAATGTGGGGCTCCATAATTGTGAGCCTGCAGCTGACAATTTCCTCCATGGAATCCAACCTTTACTTGAAATCTCTCCCTCTATCATTTTCTATACAAGAAATTAATGTTTTTTTTAATACATACATTAAAAAACGTCAAATGTATATCGTCAATGAAGGAAAACTTGAACCAGCTGACATATCTGACTAAAGTAGGCCATTGAAATCGTAGTCACTTGACTTTGAAAGTTGGAAAACTTGAACCAGTTGACAAGAGATAGAATAGGATGATACCAGAGTTCAAAATGCAAAATGTTTCATCTGTCGTTGGGTCAATATGAATTCCATTTCCTTCGCTATTGTTGAAGTTGGTCAGCATCTTGACCTGTTGCACCCGGAACGGCCCGAGCCAGTGAAGTTGCAGCTGCAGATCGAGCTACTGTTCCATTTTGTCACTTTTGAATTAATGTTTTGTAACTTAGTTGAAAACAAAACATGTTGTACTTGATGTATTAGGTGCTGAAAAGATGAAAAATCAGTCAGTCTATGAGTGCAAGTAAGGTTTTGTAAGTTACAATGTAATTAGTGGAATTTGGTAGTGTTTTAGGTGCTGATTTGGTTATGCTGACCAGCTCATGTCTGGTATTTGTATTGGCTTTAAGCCATTGTTCATTTTTAATGAAATTCATTTAAGTTTCATCATCCAATACTCTATTTTTCTTTGTTTTCACTTTCAATTTCTGTTTTGAATTCTGTTTTGTTTCTTCAGCAAGTTTCGAGCCTTGTTGCTCAAGTCAGAGCTGAACTTGCTTGCACTTGGTTCTTAACACCAACAGCAAGCATAGTATTAAAATTTCATGGCAGTTATCAAGCATTTAGGACATCAATTTTGACTTAGTTGTGGAAAAAAAAATCGACAACCAGATTCCTTAAGGAAGCATTTAGCTCAAATTCCCAAGAAAATCGTAGGCATGTGATGTGATTTCCAAAGCTGGAAAACATGAACCAATTGACAGGAGATACCAGAGTTTGAAGCCTACTTATATTGCATGCTAGTTCTTGTTGATGAACCAAGCACTCTCAAAACAAATCAATCTCATCACGATTCAAGTTGATGGAGCTATCAAAAAAGCATTTTGAAGCATGCTGCTCTTTTTTCCTTGTCTTCTTTTTACAGCAAGTTTTCTCAAAAACTCCAACAGGCCTTCTAGTTAGAGGAAATGACACTGATCAACAAGCATTACTCCAGTTCAAAGCCAAGATAACTGATGATCAGCTTAGGGTCATGGAGTCCTGGAATAGTTCCATTCACTTCTGTCAGTGGCATGGTGTTACATGCGGTCACAAGCATCAGAGGGTCAACAAGTTGAAACTGCAATTCCTGAAACTCTCGGGATCTCTATCACCATTCATTGGAAATTTAAGCTTCCTTAAGGAGTTGAATCTTTCGGGCAATAGCTTCTACAACCAGATTCCTCAGGAGGTTGGTCATTTAAGGAGACTGGAAATATTAGATCTGTCTAGCAACTCCATAAGCGGTGAAATTCCTCCCAATTTATCTTCTTGTTCTAAGCTCAAAATAGTTCGTATGGGAAGCAACCAACTAACAGGTGAAATACCTTCTTTTCTGGGTTTCTTGTCAAACTTGAAAGTCTTGAGTTTTTACAACAACGGTTTGAGAGGGAGTATCCCACCTTCATTGGGTAATTTGTCATCCTTGGAGAAGCTTGCTTTGTCATATAATGCTTTAGATGGGATTATACCTGAAACTCTTGCACAATTAACAAATCTTTCAAGTTTTTTGGCAGCAGCAAATGCAATTTCTGGTACTGTTCCTGTTGCAATGTTCAATCTTTCCAATATTAGGTTCTTTGATATCGGTGTGAATAAGATTCAAGGTACTCTTTATACTGACTTAGCAATCACTATGCCATATGTTGAGTTCTTTTCTGTAAGGGGAAATAAAATCTCCGGACAAATCCCGATTTCAATAACCAATGCCTCAAATCTACACGTACTTCAATTTAATGATAATAGACTTAGTGGAAAGGTGCCTTCCTTGGAGAAGTTGGATAAACTATCTACGCTTCAACTTGCAGTAAACGATTTGGGACATGGGAGAGAAGGTGACTTGAACTTTCTCTGCACTTTAGTCAATAATACCAAATTAGAATTTCTAATTATTAGTGACTAATTTTGGAGGGGTATTTCCTAAATGCGTCAGCAATTTTTCCAACACCCTTTTACGGTTACAAATAGACGAGAACAAAATAATGGGAAGAATCCCAGATGGGATTGGTAATCTCGTCAATTTGGAGGTATTATTTGCATCAGAAAACCAAATGTCTGGTCTCATACCTTTTGAGATTGGGAGGCTTCAAAAGCTAAACAAATTTTTCGCTCATATTAATTTTCTCTCCGGAACTATTCCCCATTCTATTGGAAATTTATCGGCGTTAACAATAATTGGTTTAGATTTTAACAATCTCCAGGGCAACATTCCTCCAAGTATAGGCAAATGCCAGAGTTTGCTTGAACTGACTGTTTCTTATAATAATCTTAGTGGACCTATACCCCCTCAATTACTTGGGGTCTCATCCATGTCCATAATACTGGACTTATCGTCAAACCATTTGACTGGTGAGCTTCCTGTTGCAGTAGAAAATTTGAAAAATCTAGGTCAACTCTATGTTTCTCAAAATAGGTTATCCGGTTTGCTTCCAAAAACCCTTGGTAGCTGTGTAAGTCTAGAGAAACTGTATTTGGATGGAAATCTTTTTGAAGGACCCATTCCTTCATCTTTGAGTTCACTGAGAGGACTTGAGGCATTAGACGTATCCAACAATAATCTTTCAGGTGAGATTCCAGAATTTCTTGTCAGATTTGGGGCTTTAAGGTACTTAAATCTCTCTTTCAATAATTTTGAAGGAGTGATACCAAGTGGAGGAATCTTTAAGAATGCCAGTGCAACATTTGTTGAGGGAAACAATAAGCTCTGTGGAGGCATCCCCGAATTACACATGTTAAGATGTAACTTGAAAACATCGTCAAGCATTTCTCTTAGATTAAAAGTTGCAATTATTGTTGTGACTTTAGGAGTGACTCTGGCTTTTAGTTGTTTCCTCATCTTGTGGATTGGAAAGAAGAAAGAGAAACCGGCAACAACAACTAGCGTAGAAAATTCGGTTTTACAACTATCATACCAAAGCATCGTAAGGGCTACGGATGGATTCTCCACGCAGAATTTGGTTGGTTCAGGAAGCTTTGGTTCTGTATACAAAGGAGTTCTTGAAGCTAGTGGAGCAGTTATTGCAGTAAAGGTGCTTAATCTTCTGAATCGTGGAGCTTCTAGGAGTTTCCTGGCTGAATGCGAGGCCTTGAAGAACATTCGACATCGAAATCTTGTCAAGGTACTAACAGCTATTTCAGGAGTCGATTACCAAGGCAATGATTTTAAGGCCTTGGTTTATGAGTTCATGGAAAATGGAAGCTTGGAAGACTGGTTGCATCCACTTATTGGCATGAATGGACCAGAGACGGTGAGAAACCTAAACTTCTTCCAAAGAGTAAGTGTGGCCATAGATGTCGCTCATGCACTCCAATATCTGCACCATCATTGTGAAGAACCAATCATTCATTGTGACCTCAAGCCAAGCAATATTCTACTTGATGAGGAAATGGTTGGTCATATAAGTGACTTCGGCTTAGCAAAATCCTTTCTACGGACAGATTGAACTATTCTGCTAATAAATCAAGCTCCCTTGGATTAAGAGGAACTATTGGTTATGCTCCTCCAGGTATGTTCACTTTAGTATTTTCTTCCATAATTTAAAAGCAAATCACATAGTTTAATATCAATTTTTCATGCTCTCTGCAATTATTTCTATATGTAATTTTGATGAACTAATTGTAGAATATGGCATGGGAAGCGAGTTGTCAACAAAAGGTGATGTGTATAGCTATGGCATCGTACTGCTTGAGATGTTTACAGGAAAAAGGCCAATCGATGAAAGGTTCAGAGAAGGTTTAAGTCTCCACAACTTTGTTAAGGCAGCACTGCCTGAACGAATAATCGAGATTACAGATCCTATTCTTGTTCAAGAAAGAGTGAGACGAGGAACTCCCAATGTAAGCAACTTTAGAAATGATAGGTATCTTCAGTGCTTGAATTCACTATTCGAAATAGGACTCGCTTGTTCTGCTGAATCACCCATTGAGCGGATTGACATGAGTGATGTTGCTACCAAGCTTTGTTCTATTAAAGACAAACTTCATTCAACTAGATTACCTCGTGAGGTTCGAACTTAAATAAATTGCTTGGTCGAAAGGTAAGATAACTACTTATCTTAGCAAAATATTGAATCATTCCATAACTTAAGGCATATTTCCACTACTTTTGGAGTTAAGTGTTATGTTTAGATGATATGAAGAAGTAAAACAGATTACCCTATTTTCAACATGCAGGTATCTAAGGTGTCGTATGGATGAAGTTGAGAGGCTTGGGTCAGTCAAAGTGTTGGATTTTATCTTTTGTTCACATTCTATTGGGTAGCAGGTCTCCACATTTCGCCTAAAAGCACTATGCTTTGAGAAAAGAGAATAAATATGCAATATTTATAGCTTTCCACCGATAATTTCTCAGTGTATTTTGTATTAATGCTTTGTTTTTCTCTGTGCTTCTTAAACTATTGGATCTTCATCAAACAAGAATTTGAGATAATGCCAAAATGCTTTGATTTTATTTATGTTACTCGAATTTGGAAGAATGTATTCAAATGTTTGACATGGAATATACTTGATTTTACATCTAAGTGTGGTCAGAAATCACTGAAATTTAAGACTCTTAGTTTTTGTATCCATATTAAATGATAAAGACTTCCTTTCTATTGGATTGAAGGGAGACTTATAAAATGTCTCTACATGATTTATTAATAGAAGCTTCTATTTATAAAATGTCGAGGAACTACTTATACTGCACTTTGTTTCTTGTTGATCAACAGAACACTTTGAAATACGTATAGAAATTGATTGAGGTTGATGGAGTTATTGAAAAGGCATTCGAAACTTTCCAGCTCCTTTTTCCTTGTTTACGTTGAAGTTATAATTCTTCTCTCATGCTTCAACTCCCAGTGTCTTAACTTGCTTGGTTTAGCAGACCCTGTAGTTAGAGGAAATGTTGAAATTGGCCAACCATGCTGCTGTTTGAAGTGCATGCAGCTTGATGACATGCTGCTGTAACAGCAAGGTTTTCTCTTTAGTTTCTTTGTTAAGCTACTTAGTTGAAAATGAACTAAGTTGGTAGTGTTTTGATGTTTTTAGGTGCTGATTGACATAATCAGCTTGTGTGCAAGTTTTTTTTTTTATTTTCTTTGTTGATTAAACTACTTGGAAATGAACAAGCTGATGACAGCTTGATATGTTTAGGTGTTTAATGACTAGTTTAGGTGGTTTGTTTGTGTACAAGCAATGTTTTTAAAGTTACTAGGCTACTTAGTGGTAGTAGGTAGTAATAACTGATGTAATTGGCTATAAAATTATTGTTTTTCTTATTGAAAAATTAAGCATATCAGTTGTGAAACTCAGATTGCTTCCTTGCTGCACGTTTGTGAGCAAGTAAATTGTTTTTGTTTCTTCCTCCTTTGTTTTCTGTTTTGTTCTTTTTCTAAGAGCTGCTGCCATTGTTCGTTCTTTTTCTTTTTTATGCCTGTTAACCGAGAGCTTATGCTCTTGATGCTTTGTGTTTCTGCTTGCTGTTTGAAGAGCTTATGCTCTTAGTGTTTCATTGTTTGGTTGTTGCTGCCATTGTTCCAACAGGAAACGCCACTGATAAACAAGCTTTAATCAAGTTCAAAGCCAAGATAACAAAATAATTAGAATTTCTATTTATTAGTGACAATAATTTTGAAAGGGTATCAGCAATTTTTCCAACACCCTTTTACGAAATAATGGGAAGAATCCCAGATGGGATTGGTAATCTCGTCAATTTGGAGGTATTATTTGCATCAGAAAACCAGCTGTTAGGTCCCATACCATTTGATATTGGAAGGCTTCAGAAGCTAAACAAATTTTATCGGTCATTAATTTTTTCTCCGGGACTATTCCGAAATTTATCGGCGTTAACAAAAGTTGGTTTAGATTTTAACTATCTCCAGGGCAGCATTCCTTCAAGGTTTCATCAAATAGATGTCGACAATACTTCTCTTCAAGGTTTTTTTTATGAACAAGTATTTACGAGGCGACCATCTATGTTGGAACATTTTCAAATATTATGAAAAACCAGGCAAAGTAACAGTTCAATTCACTCACAAATAATGCATAAAATCGAGTGTAAAACCAGGCAACGAGAATACTTTGACAAAGGAACAGTTCACAACTCTCTACCCAACAAAAAACGAGCACTTTAACTCTGCAGTCTACTGCCTATTTATAGGCCTCCTAGGCAACAGCGATAAGCACTCATTAATCAGAAAAATATCACCTTGAAAATAGCCACCTATCACGTATTGGGAAGGAGAAAAATTACCACCTTCAACTTATGTGTAATATCACATTTTTATGTAATATTAAATTTATTAACGTAAAAGATAAAAACACTTAAATAATAATTATATAATAATATTAAATATTTATTTACTTACCTTTAATTCTTTAAATTTCTGGACAAAATCTAGTTAATTAATAATAACCAACATTATCAGATGAAGTTGGAGATGTTACAAATTGGTAGAGTATGAGAGTGATCTTTAATTCATGTAAATAATAGTTGTAATGGGGTTGAATTGAAGCAGCCCAAATTTGTTTCCTCCAACATATTCAGTAGTTGGAATTATGTAGTTTCTCTCACAATAATTATGATGATAATGACAATGGGAAAATATCAATTTAATTTTACTGCATTCAAAAAGATGTTATAGCATAGATCGAAATTATAATTTTTCTCATTTTCAACTATTAAATAATAGGTAAGTATTTTAAAAGTCTATTTTAAATTGTCAAGCTTAAATATTTGTCTATTGAGGTCTGATTATGAGTTATTAAAGGGTAAAATGATAAATAAAAATACTCAATTTTGGGTTGTTTCTAAAGGACCCAATAAATTTTTAATTAGAATTAGAGGATATTTTTTTAATTGATCATTTTATCACATTGTGAAATTTTACATCGTTGAAAGAGCCCATGTAAAAACAATAAAATGATGACAAAATTATCAAAGATTGGGATTCTATATTTCTGTCTAAGAGCGTATAAATAGTTTCGAGATTTTAGCTAAATGATTGTTAAATTATTGCATTAGAACCAAACAGATTTTTATTGGTACGATCTCAACTATTATCAAAAATCAATCATTAATCCCATGGATTTTTTTTTCTGATATAAAAAATATAATGTTTCACTTAGTCGATTCTTAAGAAATCTCGAATCAGACCATTAGTCCTTACTTCAACAAAGGAAGCACATGCCTATTCACCAGAAGAACTTTTGTTGTCTTGGTCTTGGTCCCAGCTCAACACTACACAAGTCCAACTGTTACTGAGCAATTTTTGGATGTCAAACGGACATCCTCATAAGGTAATTTTAATGTGGCCGATTTCCTCTCCTTTGCAATCAGTTTTGCAACGACACCCGCTCCTCTACCTGATTGTCCACCCCGTCCAAGTGTGCTTTCTATATTATGTATAGTTGTGTCTAAGGGCGTATCAATTGAAGTAGATTTTTTTTTTCATGGATCAAATAAAACTCCTTCCTAAACTGTACAAGCTTCTTTCAAAGTATATGGATTTATGGATGGAGATCTTTCTTGTTAAAAAATAAGCAAGAGTGGAAAAGAATCCATTAAATAAATTACGCATGTTTCTTAAATCAAGGCAAATCATAGTTGGTTTGGCTCAGCCAGTAGAGAGGGCATGAATTTTAACATGCGGACGTGGATTCGAAACTCATGGTTAACTTTTTTTATTATTATTCTTATTTGACTTACCAATCTCCCTAATCAATTTTAACTTTTTCTCATCTATAAAATCCAACTAAAACTCTATGATAAAAGAAAAATCATATTTGGACAATTTTAATTAAAATAAAATACAAACCTTACGATAATTTTAGTTAAAATAATCGAAGATACTTTCATCCTAATCAAATTACTGATATTATTTATTGCTTTCGAGAGTTATAATACAAACAAATCTTTTAATTGCTTCAATGTAATTTTAACTTTAACCTATTTGAGTTCACTTCCAAATGTATTATTGATCTATAAATAGTCAGTTGATTCATTCGTATTTTATCATATCAATTTATTCAAGTTTTGTTTGTTTATTTTTCCAATGATGAATTTCAAAAGTATTAAGTTTTTTGTTGTGCTTTTGTCATGTCTTTTGGTCTCAAAGGCCGAAAAAGTTGAAGTTGTGGTTGAAGGAGCAACTCCTATTGCTCAAACCGATGAAGATTTTATTTGTGTTACCCTTGATTGGTGGCCTACAAACAAGTGTGATTATGATCAATGTCCGTGGGGTCAAGCTGGACTTTTTAATTTGGTAATTTTATTTTATTTCTTTAGTATATATTGATTAAAGACTATTTATTTACTTAGATGTTTATTATTTTGTATTATATATTCCCTTTGTAGGATTTGAAGAACAAGATTCTTGAAAAGGCTGTAAAAGGTGAGTATTGGAGTTATCCTAATGAATGTTTTGTTTACTAGTTTTTTTTTACTGATATGAGCAGCTTCTAATATGCTAATTAATGTTGGTGAATAAATTATGGCTTCAGCATTTCATCCTTTAAGAATTAGAGTTGGAGGTTCGTTGCAAGATCAAGTGGTGTACAACGTTCGAAATAATATTGAGAATTGCCAACCATTCCAAAAACAAGACAAGGGCTTCTTATTCGGTTTCTCCATTGGATGTCTTGACATGAAGAGATGGGATGAACTCAATGAGTTTTTCAATCAAACTCGGTATAAATTTATGACATCTATGTTATTTTAAAATAGTAATTATGATGTGAGTTATTCATGTTTATTTTTATGTTGTAGAGCTAAAGTTACATTTGGTTTAAATGCTCTTATCGGAAGAAAAGAGTCTAAAACTGAAAAGACTCTTTGGGTTGGAGATTGGTATTCACATAATGCTCGGGATCTCATGAGTTATACAATTTCTAAAGGATATAAAATTGACTCTTATGAATTAGGTATTTGATTAATATCAATATTTTTATGTTTTTAGATTAGTTTATATATGATTGACTCTCATCATATGCGATTTGCTTTTTTTTTTAGGGAATGAATTGTGTGGAGTAGGAGTTAGTGCTAGGATTGAAGCTAAACAATATGCAAAAGATATGGCAACACTTAAAAATCTTGTAAAAGAGATGTATCCAAATCCAAAAACTCAACCTAAGGTTTTAGGCCCGGGAGGTTTCTATGACAAGAAATGGTTCGATACTTTTTTGGATGCTTCAGGACATGACGTTATTGATGGAGTTACACATCATATTTATAATCTCGGACCCGGTATCTATCTATATATCAATTAAAATATTTTTATTATTTATTGTTGTTCCATGATTTGTTTAACATTATTGATAATTAATGTAGGTAATAACCCAGATGTGGTTCGTCGTGTCCAAGATCCATTTTTCTTGACCCAAATTGCTCAGACATTTAAAGATGTTTCAAATGCTATTGAAAAATTTGCACCATGGTCTGGTGCATGGGTTAGTGAATCGGGTGGAGCTTATAACAGTGGTGGCCAATTAGTGTCGTATACATTTGCATTTGGCTTTTGGTAAGTGTTTTTCAAATATTTTATTAGTTGATTATTTAAGGCCCTATTAAAATCTAATGATTAACTTATGACTCCAACAGGTACTTGGACCAATTGGGAATGACATCAGTTTATAACCACAAAGTTTATTGCAGACAAGCTTTGACCGGGGGCAATTATGCTCTTCTTAATACTACCACATTTGTTCCCAATCCAGATTATTACGGGTATCTTTCATATATTTTTCACCGTATTTGTTGTTAATTTCATTTGTTTTAATATCATTTGTTAAAATATCTTTTGCAGTGCACTTTTGTGGCATAGAGTTATGGGGAGTAAAGTTCTTTCCGTCACGAATAAGGGTTCTCCGTATTTGCGTGTATACTCTCATTGTGCCAAAAAGGAGGTAATTTTTATTATTTTGGTTGACTCAATTAATTTTAATTTAATTTTTTATTTATTAAATTTTTGTTTGGTTGCAGCCCGGGGTTTCTTTTGTGTTCATCAACTTATCGAAAAATACCTCATTTGAAATTGATCTTTTCCATGATCTAAATTTAAATGGTGGGAGTCCAAATTTTGAATTTAAAGGACATAAAAAGCGAGAAGAGTATCATTTGACTCCAAAAGATGGGAACATCTTAAGCAGTATTGTATTGCTGAACGGAACACCATTGGAACTTTCAGACTTGTTGGAGATACCAGAGTTGAAGCCGAAGCTTGTGGATGGTTTGATACCCATTAGCATCGCTGCTCATTCAATCGCATTCATAACCATAAGAGATTTCAATGCACCTGCATGTTGTTAGGATTCTATTTCTTTTAGGGGTAGAATTTATTGATTTTATTCGTTAGGCCAATTTAGGATTTTTGGTTTTTGAGTTACAAAATTTATTGATTTTGTTCATTAGGTCAATTTAGGTTATCGTATTCATTTTTTTATTTTTAATTTTTAATTTGTTCCTTCAATTCTTATTAAAATAAATTATTATTTTTTTATTATTTTACTATTCGTTTCTTTTTATTTTTAATTTAATATATAATTTCACGGAAGATTTTAAGTAAAAGTTTGGAATAAAGGTTATGAGTATACATATTTACGGCATTATATAGTCATTAATATTGTATTACTACAAATTAGTCAAAACAAGTCAGAAATTACGACAAAGCCTTCATTAATACAACATTGTTTTGCCCTTGTCCATGCATTGCCTTTTTTACACTTTTAAAAAAAATTAATAAATAAACAGTAAATGAAAATAAACTTTAGTCTAAAATAAATAATAAAGATTGTTTTTGACTTAACAAACTAGCCTTATCTGCTTAATTCTTGCAGCTTTTTGTTTGTACCAATATGAGATATGGCAAGATTACATAATTAAAATTTCTTTAGGAAGACCTTTCTGTTGTCGTTGCATCCCAAATAAAACAAGCTTGGAGGACTGGTTGCATCCACTTATTGGCATGAATGAACCAGAGACGGCGAGAAACCTAAACTTCTTCCAAAGAGTAAGTGTGGCCATAGATGTTTCTCATGCACTCGAATATCTGCACCATCATTGTGAAGAACCAATCATTCATTGTGACCTAAAGCCAAGCAATATTCTACTTGATGAGGAAATGGTTGGTCATATAAGGGACTTCGGCTTAGCAAAAATCCTTTCTACTGACAGACTGAACTATTCTGCTAATAAATCAAGCTCCCTTGGACTAAGAGGAACTATTGGTTATACTCCACCAGGTAAGTCGCTTAAAAGAAAAACATACTATCTAAACATAGTTTTTTGTTTATTTAAAGGGTTTTCTTCTGCATTTATTTGTATATGTAATTTGTGATAAATTTGATTGTAGATTATGGTATGGGAAGTGAGTTGTCAATAAAAGGTGATGTGTATAGCTATTGGCATCCTCTTGCTAGAGATGTTTACAGGGAAAAAGCCAACTGATGAAAGGGTCAAAGAGGGTTTAAGTCTTCACAACTTTGTTAACATAGCATTGCCTGAACGAGTTATTGAGATTTTAGATCCTATTCTTGTTCAAGAAAAAGTCAAGCTAGGAACTCTCGATGGAAAAATCCTAGGAGATGACAGACATTTTCAGTGCTTGAATTCGATATTTGAAATAGGACTCACTTGCTCTACTGAATTGCCGAGTGCGAGGATGCACATGAGTGATGTTGTTACCAAGCTTTCTTTTGTTAGAGACATGCTTCGCCCAACTCGATTGCGTCATGAAGTTTGCACATAAATATGCTACTCAATCAACAGGTAATTATATCTTCTTATCCTAACAAATTACTCAAACATTTCATCATTTGAGGCACATTTCTCCTACTTTTGAGATAAACACTATGTTCAGAAGATAAGAAGAAGAAATAAAAACCTTCCTTGTTTTCTTAAGTTGCAGGTATCTGAGGTGCCATAAGGATGGCCTTGAGTGGCATAGGTCAAGCAAAGTGCTTCCTTATTGTTGCTTTGTTTAGACAAATAAACTATAGAAAAGGCAAGTAATGAAACTACTGTTTTTGTTTTCAAGTGATAGTTGGAGAAAAGAGACTATATTAATGAAAATGTTTGGATTTTGAGCCTGCAACTTATTGTATTAGTAATGCTATTCAACATGCTAATGGTTATTCTGGCCAACTTTTATTGTTGAAATCGATAATTTTTACTCGGATTTTGAAATGTGTGTTGAATTATTCAACATGGGCATATTCAACTTTAACTTCTTCTTTTTTCACATATTAATATGAAACATTTTTCAAATTAGGTTTGGCTAGATTTGTTTATGGGTCGGGTATTTGTCCAAACCTGAAGGTCCACTAGAAATTTAAGAGGATTTGAGAAAAAACGTTAGGCCCAAAAAATAAGCTTGGTCAAAGAAATTAGACTGTTTAAAATATGAGTCGAGTTTGAACTTGAACATTCAAGGCCTGAAGTTGGCCTAATTCAATCCGTTTTTTAATTTTGTAATGTTTTATTATTATTTTTGTTGACACTATTTTTTTGATGAAAACGGGGTCGACTTGGGTTTTGAAAAATGAAAACGAAAATGAAAGTCGCCACCAATCTTTTTTTATGAGGTGTGATCGGGCCACCTCGAAAAACGGTTGTTTTTAATAAACGATTTAATTTTATTAAAACAACAATTTTGGTCCACGAAATTTAGAAATAACGGGTTCGGGAGTCGGTTACGTACGATGAAGGATTAGCACCCTCATAACGCCTATAAATTGGTACCAAATTGATTAATTAGTGTCTTAGTGTCGAAGATTGAAAATTTGAAAAAGATTCAAAATATGATGCTTTGTTGAAATGTAAAAAAATTCGAAAAAAGGGCATATTTCACGTTAATCGAGAAAAAAGAATTACATCCCGTAAGTTAGGACACAATGTCTTAAGTTCTCGACAGGAGAATAAATGCCAAAAATTTATTTAAAAGCTATTCGATTATTACGGGTTAAATAAAATCATGTCCCGTAAGTTAGAACACGATCTTTTAATAATTTTCGAGATTGTTTATGAACTTAAGTTTGAAAGAATTCGTATGTTTAAATTCGTCGAGAAAGTCGAAACCCCGTAAGTTAGGACACGATCTTTTTGAATCTCAAAATACAAAATTTTACTTATTTTAAAGCCATGGTTTTCATTGAATAAAATTAATTTAACATAAAATGGTAGGAATAAACACAATATTAATATGTGTAACAAAATGATAATGAACATGGTAATACAAACATAACTAATATGAGCAACAATTAAAAAAACAAAATGCATAATAAACAAATCAAATATACATGAAATAATAAATAAATAAATAAGGGAAATAAAGCACTTCTTAAAAATAATGACAAATATATAAATAAATGAATGAATAAATGACGAATAAAATAACGATGACAATACGAATTATAAAAGATAAAATATTTATGTTTGTATATCAATACATTTAAATTATAAATTATAAAATGTGTGAATATATACATATATAAAAACAAATATGCATATTTATGTATATATATAAATTATAAAGATTTTAAAAAAAAATAAGTATGTACATATAAATAAAAATATGTATATATATATAAATTATGAATAATATAAAAAATATATAAGTATGCGTATATATATAAATAAATTATAAAAATATGTATATGTTTATATATAGATATATATATTTTATAAAAATGCATGTATGTATAACTAAATTTGAAACTAAAAAGGTATGAATTAGTAAATAATTATAATGATGATATGGTAAGTAATAATAATAACAAATATAATAATAGTAATAGTAACATTTAAGAATAATAATAATAGTAAAAATAATGATGGCGCTATTAAAATTAATTAATTTAGTAGAAAAATAACCAAAAAGGGACTATTTTGAACTCAAAACAGAAATTCGGGGGCAAATCTGCAAATGAATTAAAAGGAAAGGACCGAATTGAGTGCACGAATAACAAGGAAGGACTAAAGAGGAAAATATCCCCGCCATCCAAAAAGCAGCGCTTCGTACGGGACCCAAACGAAATCTAAAAGAAATTCCAAGGCCAAATTAAAAACTACAGGGAGCTTAATTGCAAAATTATTTAAAAGTTGGATAAACTAGCTAATCTTCTTCTAGGCACAAACCATTTGGGAAATGGAAGAGAAGGTGATTTGAACTTTCTCTGCAGTTTAGTTAATAATACCAAAATAGAAACAATAGATATACAAACAAATGATTTTGGAGGGGAACTTCCCGAATGCATTAGCAATTTTTCTAGCACGCTTTTATTTTTAGTAATAGAAAATAACAAAATATTGGGAAAAATTCCCGATGGGATTGGAAATCTCATCAATTTGCAGGTGCTACGGGTATCACAAAATCAACTATCAGGTCCCATTCCTCTCAACATCGGGAGGATTCAGAAGCTAAAGAGATTTGACGCTCGTTATAATTTTCTCACTGGGACTATTCCCCATTCTATTGGAAATTTAACAGGGTTAACATTTCTAGCTTTAGGAGTTAACAATTTTCAGGGCAATATTCCTTCAAGTCTTGGACACTGCCAAAATTTGCTTACATTGGGTCTTTCTTACAACAATCTTAGTGGATCAATACCCCCTCAAGTACTTGCACTTTCATCCTTGTCCATTTTACTAAACTTATCATCAAACTGTTTGACTGGTGAACTTCCCGTTGAAGTAGAGATATTGAAAAATCTAGGTGATTTGGATGTTTCAAAAAATAAGTTATCTGGTTTGCTTCCAAACAGCCTTGGTAGCTGTGTGAGATTAGAAAAGCTGTTTCTTGGTGGTAATTTGTTCGAAGGGCCCATTCCTTCATCCATGAGTTCATTGAGAGGTCTTGCGGCACTGGATGTATCCGATAATAATCTTTCGGGTGAGATTCCTGAATTTCTTGCAAGCTTTGGGGCACTAAAGTATTTAAATCTCTCATTTAATGATTTTGAGGGAATAATACCAAGTGGAGGAGTCTTTAAGAATTCAAGTGCTACATTTGTTGAAGGGAACGATAAGCTTTGTGGAGGCATCACTGAGTTACACTTGTCAAGATGTAACTCGGAAAAATCATCAAACACTTCTCTGCGTTTAAAACTTGTTATTGTTTCTGTAATTTTAGGAGTGACTTTGATATTTCTTTTTCTCCTTATCATGTTGTTTCGAAAGAAGAAAGAGCATCAGCCAACAACAACTTGTGCAGAAAATTCACTTTTACGGTTATCATACCAAAGCATCCTAAGGGCTACTAACGGATTCTCTACGCAGAATTTGGTTGGTTTGGGAAGTTTTGGTTCCGTGTACAGAGGAATTCTTGAAGAGACTGGAGAAGTTATTGCAGTAAAGGTGCTTAATCTTCTAAATCATGGAGCTTCGAGGAGTTTCTTAGCTGAATGTGAGGTCTTGAAGAACATTCGACATCGAAATCTTGTCAAGCTTTTAACTGCCGTTTCAGGTGCCGATTATCAAGGCAATGATTTTAAAGCCTTGGTTTATGAGTTCATGGTAAATGGAAGTTTGGAGGACTGGCTGCACCCACCTGCTGGAGCCAATGAACCAGAGACAATAAGAAACCTGAACCTCTTCCAAAGACTTAATGTGGCCATAGATGTTGCTCATGCACTAGAGTATCTGCACCATCGTTCCCAAATATTGATCATTCATTGTGACCTCAAGCCAAGCAATATTCTACTTGATGCGGAAATGGTTGCCCATATAAGTGACTTTGGCTTAGCAAAAATCCTTTCTGCAGACAGGCTTAACTATTCTGCTAGTCAATCAAGCTCCCTTGGATTAAGAGGAACTATTGGTTATGCTCCACCTTGTAAGTTCACTTTATTTATTTCATGATTTAAAAGCAACACATACATTCTAAAAGATGTTTATATATATATATATTAGAGTGTTTTGCTCTGCAATTATTCCTATATGTAATTTTTGATGAACTAATTGTAGAATATGGCATGGGAAGTGAGTTATCAACAAAAGGGGATGTGTATAGCTACGGCATCCTCTTGCTAGAGATGTTTACTGGGAAGAGGCCGACGGATGAAAAGTTCAAAGAAGGTTTAAGTCTTCACAACTTTGTTAAGTCAGCTTTACCGGATCGAGTGATTGAGATTTTAGATCCCATTCTTGTTGAAGAAAGAGTCCAACAAGGAACTCTCAAGGGAAAATGTCTGAGAAATGAAATACATCTTCAGTGCTTGAATTTGATATACGAAATAGGACTCATTTGTTCTGCTGAATCACCAAGTGCACGTATGGACACGAGTGATGCTGTTACCAAGCTTTGTTCCATTAAAGACAAGCTTTATCCTACCGGATTACATCATGAGTTTTGTAACTTAAATATGTTGCTCAATCAACGGGTAATAACATCTTTTTGAATGCAGTAAAATTAAATTGGCATTTTCCCATTGTCATTATCATCATAATTATTGTGAAAGAAACTACATAATTCCAACTACTGAATATGTTGGAGGAAACAAATTTGGGCTGCTTCAATTCAACCCCATTACAACTATTATTTACATGAATTAAAGATCACTCTCATACTCTACCAATTTGTAACATCTCCAACTTCATCTGATAATGTTGATTATTATTAATTAACTAGATTTTGTCCTGAATTTAAAGAATTAAAGGCAAGTAAATAAATATTTAATAATATTATATAATTATTACATAAAAATGTGATATTACACATAAGTTGAAGGTGGTAATTTTTCTCCTTCCCAATACGTGATGGGTGGCTATTTTCAAGGTGATCTTTTCTGATTAATTGAGACTTCATGTAAAGTATTAAAAGGCAGTTTTATGTCAATTATTGGTGCTTATCGCTGTTGCCTAGGAAGCCTATAAATAGGCAGTAGACTGCAGAGTTAAAGTGCTCGTTTTTGTTGGGTAGAGAGTTGTGAACTGTTACTTTGTCAAAGTATATATTCTCGTTGCCTGGTTTTACACTCGATTTTAGGCATTATTTGTGAGTGAATTTGTTGGTGCAAGAGGCAGCAACAAGCTGTTTCTAGTCTTGCTTGAGTAGTAAGCCTCGAGCCTTGGTGAAGAAGCAAGCTCGGAAGCAGAAAACAGAAAGATGAAACTAGCAAGTGAAAAAACAGAAAAGAGAGAAGAAGATTGAATGAAAAATGAGCTGATATCTTTCATTAACACATTCACAAGGCGTTAAGCCATTACATATATCAGTCAACAAGTAAAACAAACAAGTAATCACCTAATCAACTACCTAACTCCACTAATTTGCATTGAAACTTACAAAATTAGCTTGTACAACTTGCATTGCTGACTTTTCAGTCAATCAATATCAAAACATTTACCTACTTAGTTCAACATGAACTAGATTACAAAACAATCAAAATGGAACTAAAAGCAGCAAATAGATTGGCAGCTTCAAACTTCAGTTGCTGCACACCATGGCACCATTGCTTGCTGCGATTCCAGGAGCATGACCACCTTTGTATGTCGTGCATGGCCACCTTTGCATGGGAACTAAACTTAACACTCCTCCTTAGTTTCCATGCTAGTAACACCTAATTCCCTTTTGAATTTAACAAATTTAGACACATTGAGTGCCTTTGTGAAGATATCAGCAATTTGCACTTCTGAATTGCAATGAATCAGCTCGATTTCATGAGCTTGTTCCATCTTCCTTATAACATGCAACTTAATATTGAAGTGCTTGGTTCTGCCATGAAAAATGGGATTTTTTGCAATTGCAACAGCAGATTTGTTGTCACAATAAATCTCTGTTGCCTCCTTTTGGTTTTGGTTTAAATCAGCCAAGATTTTTCTAAGCCATATGGCTTGGTTCACAGCAGATGCAGCAGCAACATATTCAGCTTCTGCTGTTGATTGTGCCACCAGACTTTGTTTCTTAGAACTCCAGCAAAACATGCCTGAGCCAAGACTAAATGCATATCCGGATGTGCTCCTCATGTCATCACTTGATCCAGCCCAGTCACTATCAACATAGCCTATTAGCTTCATGTTTTCAGCCCTTTTGAACAATACACCATGACCAATGGTGCCTTTGATGTATCTTAGCACTCTTTTAGCTGCTCGAAAGTGCTGATCATTGCAGCAATTCATGTATCTTGATAGCACACTAACAGCAAACATGATATCGGGCCTTGTGGCAGTCAAATACAACAGACTACCAATGAGACTCTTGTACATGGTCTCACAAATTGGTTCACCACTCCCTTGCCTCGAAAGCTTCACTCCAACAGCCATTGGTGTGCTTGTTGGCTTGCAGTTCTTCATAGAGAACTTGTCCAGGATCTTCAGAGTAAAAGAACTCTGACTAAGAAAGATTCCCTTTTCTGTTTGGTTCACTTCCATTCCAAGGAAGTAGTTCATTCTGCCTAAATCAGACATTTCAAACATTTCCATCATTTTTCTTTTGAAATCTTCCAGCATTCTTCTATCTCCTCCAGTTACTAATAGATCATCAACATAGAGTGACAGAATAAGCTGAGTTTCAGCTTGGTTCTTCTTCACATACAGTGTTGGTTCACTGGGACTTCTCTCGAATTCCAAACTGAGCAAGTAAGAGTCAATTCGAGCATACCAGGCTCGAGGAGCCTGTTTCAGGCCATATAAAGCCTTTTTCAGTCTGTACACCATGTGTTCTTTGCCAGTGATCACAAATCCTTGAGGCTGCTCGATGTAGATCTCTTCTTCCAGGAAACCATTGAGAAATGCAGACTTAACATCAAGTTGATGAACAGTCCACTGATGCTGAGCAGCCAAGGCAACTATCATTCTAACTGTGTCTAGCCTGGCTACTGGTGCAAATGTCTCCAGGTAGTCTAGACCATACCTTTGGTTAAATCCTTTGACAACAAGCCTGGCTTTTAGCTTGTTCAGACTGCCATCTGCATTCTGTTTTACTCGATAGACCCATTTTACTCCAATGGTCTTCTTTCCAGTAGGTTTATCAACTAGCTCCCATGTATGGTTCTTCTCAATCATGTTGATTTCATTGACCATAGCTAGTTTCCAGCCTTCATCTGCCTCAGCCTCTTCAAAACTGCTAGGTTCTGCTATTGCAACCTGTGCCCTTTCATAAATATCTTCTAGGGGCCTTGTGCCTCTCACAGGCACATCATCAACATCCATTTCAGATCCTAGCTGCTCAAGTTCAACTTGATTAGGCACTAGGTCTTCTGAAACTACTTCTGGCTCATTTTTCTCCCAATTCCAACAGGCTTTTTCATCAAATATGACATCTCTGCTCACCTGGACTTTGTTTGTCAAGGGATCCAGAACCCTGTAGCCCTTCTTGACTGAGCTGTAGCCTACTAGAACACCTGGTTGAGCCCTTTTGGAGAGCTTGTCTCTCTTTGCTGCTGGTATTTGTGCATAACACAGGCAACCAAACACCTTCAAATATGCCAAGGAAGGTTTGAAACTGAACCAAGCCTCGAAAGGTGTCTCGGATGCAAGAGCTTTAGTAGGAAACCTATTCTGAAGGTAAACAGCAGTGTTTACTGCCTCAGCCCACATGGTCTTGGGCAGTTTCTTTTCAAACAGAAGACATCTGGCCATATCCATCAGACTTCTATTCTTTCTTTCAGCTACCCCATTCTGCTGAGGTGTGTAGACATTTGTAAGCTGATGTTTGATACCAGCATCATTGCAAATGGCTTGAAATTGAGCTGAAGTGTACTCAGTGCCATTGTCAGTCCTTATCGATTTCAGCTTGCAACCTGTTTCTGTTTCTACAGCATTTTTAAACTTCACAAACACTTGAGCTACCTCAGACTTGTGTTTTAAAAAGAAAATCCAGCAAAACCTTGTAAGGTCATCAATAAAGAGGATGAAATACCTGTTTTTGCTGAGTGATTCAGTCCTCACCGGGCCACATACATCAGAGTGCACCAGCTGCAGTCTTTCAGTAGCTCTCCAAGCTGAATTTGTAGGAAATGGCAGTCTTGCCTGTTTCCCCATTTGGCAAACTTCACACACATCATCATACTCCACTGAGCTGATGAAGTTCTCTGCCAAGCCCTCTTTGGCCAATCGAGCCATTGATCTGAAGTTGGCATGTCCAAGCCTTTGATGCCAAAGCTTGGAGTCTTCAACAGAGGCTGTGTATGCTGAGTTTGAGTCATTTGCCCAGTGAACCTCAAAGCATTTATCAGTCATTGTGACTGTCATAAGACTTGATCCACTTGGATCAGTAATGTGGCATTGTTTATCCTTGAACACAACAGAATAACCTTTCTCGAGCAGTTGAGCTATGCTGAGAAGGTTTCTGTCAATCTGTGGTACCAACAGCACATTTGGAATGATCTTGTTGCCTGTGGGAGTACATATCAGCACTTCTCCTCTTCCTTCAGCCCTTATAAACTGACCATTTCCAACCTTGACCTTGGTTTTATAACTTCTGTCCAAGGTTTTAAACAAGGAGGCATCTGGTGACATGTGGTTAGTGCAACCACTGTCCAGCAACCAGCCTTTGGAGCATTTCTTCTCAGAAGCTACACAGGAAACAGTAAAGACCTGTTCTTCTTGGTCACTACTGTCCTCAGCTACTCGAGCTTCAACCTTTGACTGCTGAAATTGATTCTGCCTTGGCTTACTTCTGTTTTTGCAGACCCTTTCAACATGGCCCTTCTTCTTGCAGTGTTGGCATACTGCATCTGGCCTAAACCAGCATCTGTCTTCTAGATGGCCAGGCTTCTTGCAATATCTGCAGGGCTGGTCATTGCTCCTTGCAGCATCAGGCTTAGGCCTGTTTTTCCAAGGCTTTTTGCCTTTTTGAGCATTAGTGCTCGAGGTTTCTCTGGCCTTGGCTTGAAATGCACCTTCTTGGTGATCTTCAGCTCTGCTAGCTCTCCTTTGTTCCTGAGCATAGAAGGTGTTGATTAACTCAGTCAAAGAGATGCTAGCAAGGTCTCTTGAGTCCTCTAGGGAGGATATCTTGGCCTCATATCTCTCAGGCAAAGTGGAGAGGACTTTCTCCACAATTCTTGCCTCATCAAAGTGCTCACCTAGGAGCCTTATGCTGTTAACCACTGCCATAATTCTATCTGAGTACTGCTTCACTGTTTCTTCTTCCTTCATCTTCAAATTCTCGAAATCCCTTCTCAAGTTTAATAGCTGCTGTTGCCTTGTTCTCTCAGTGCCTTGAAACTCCTCCTTAAGCTTATCCCAGGCCTGTTTTGGAGTCTCACAGGCCATGATTCTGGTGAAGATGACATCTGACACACAGTTCTGGATGCAGGACATGGCTTTGTGCCTTTTGGTCCTCTCATCAGCATGTTGCCTCATCTGAGCTACTGTGGGATTAGCCCTCAGTGGTGCTGGCTCAGTATCTATGTTGACAACTTCCCACAGATCGAAGGCCTGTAGGTAAGTCTTCATCTTGACCAGCCATATGTGAAAGCCTTCTCCATTGAAGACTGGTGGGGCTGCTGGTGAAAATCCTGAAGAAGCCATCAAGTTCCTTGTTTTGAAGCAACAGGTCCACTAAGACAAAAGCTCTCGATACCAATTGTTGGTGCAAGAGGCAGCAACAAGCTATTTCTAGTCTTGCTTGAGTAGTACGCCTCGAGCCTTGGTGAAGAAGCAAGCTCGGAAGCAGAAAACAGAAAGATGAAACTAGCAAGTGAAAAAACAGAAAAGAGAGAAGAAGATTGAATGAAAAATGAGCTGATATCTTTCATTAACACATTCACAAGGCATTAAGCCATTACATATATCAGTCAACAAGTAAAACAAACAAGTAATCACCTAATCAACTACCTAACTCCACTAATTTGCATTGAAACTTACAAGATTAGCTTGTACAACTTGCATTGCTGACTTTTCAGTCAATCAATATCAAAACATTTACCTACTTAGTTCAACATGAACTAGATTACAAAACAATCAAAATGGAACTAAAAGCAGCAAATAGATTGGCAGCTTCAAACTTCAGTTGCTGCACACCATGGCACCATTGCTTGCTGCGATTCCAGGAGCATGACCACCTTTGTATGTCGTGCATGGCCACCTTTGCATGGGAACTAAACTTAACAGAATTGAACTGTTACTTTGCCTGGTTTTTCATAATATTTGAAAATGCATGATTTGGATTGACTGAGTCCTCAAAATCTTGATGGTCGTCTAGTAAAGACTTGTTCATAAAAAAAACCTTGAAGAGAAGTATTGTCCACATCTATTTGATGAAACCTTGAAGCAATGCTGCCCTGGAGATAGTTAAAATCTAAACCAACTTTTGTTAACGCCGATAAATTTCGGAATAGTCCCGGAGAAAAAATTAATATGACCGGTAAAATTTGTTTAGCTTTTGAAGCCTCCCAATATCAAATGGTATGGGACCTGACAGTTGGTTTTCTGATGCAAATAATACCTCCAAATTGACGAGATTACCAATCCCATCTGGGATTCTTCCCATTATTTCGTAAAAGGGTGTTGGAAAACAGCTGATACCCCTTCAAAACTATTGTCACTAATAAATAGAAATTCTAATTATTTTGTTATCTTGGCTTTGAACTTGAGTAAATTTTGTTTATCAGTGGCGTTTCCTCTAACTACAGGGTCTGCTGTACCAAGCAAGTTAAGACACTGGGAGTCGAAGCATGAGAGAAGTATTATAACTTCAACGTAAACAAGGAAAAAAGAGCTGGAAAGTTTCCATCAACCTGAATCAATTTCTATACGTATTTCAAAGTGTTCTGTTGATCAACAAGAAACAAAGTGCAGTATAAGTAGTTCCTCGACATTTTATAAATAGAAGGTTCTATTAATAAATCATGTAGGGACATTTTATAAGTCTCCCTTCAATCCAATAGAAAGGAAGTCTATATCATTTAATATGGATACAAAAACAAAGAGTCTTAAATTTCAGTGATTTCTGACCACACTTAGGTGTAAAATCAAGTATATTCCATGTCAAACATTTGAATACATTCTTCCAAATTCGAGTAACATAAATAAAATCAAAGCATATTGGCATTATCTCAAATTCTTATTTGATGAGGATCCAATAGTTTAAGAAGCACGGAGAAAAACAAAGCATTAATACAAAATACACTGAGAAATGATCGGTGGAAAGCTATAAATATTGCATATTTATTCTCTTTTCTCAAAGCATAGTGCTTTTAGGCGAAATGTGGAGACCTGCTAGTACCCAATAGAATGTCAACAAAAGATAAAATCCAACACTTCGACTGACCCAAGCCTCTCAACTTCATCCATACGACACCTTAGATACCTGCATGTTGAAAATAGGGTAATCTGTTTACTTCTTCATATCATCTAAACATAACACTTAACTCCAAAAGTAGTGGAAATATGCTTTAAGTTATGGAATGATTCAATATTTTGCTAAGATAAGAAGTTATCTTACCTTTCGACTAAGCAAATTTATTTAAGTTCGAACCTCATGACTTAATCGAGTTGGATGAAACTTGTCTCTAATGGAACAAAGTTTGATAACAACATCACTCATGTCAATCCGCTCATTGGGTGATTCAGCAGAACAAGTGAGTCCTATTTCGAATAGTGAATTCAAGCACCGAAGATGTCTATCATTTCTTGAGTTTTTTACATCGGGAGTTCCTCGTGTGACTCTTTCTTCAACAAGAATAAGATCCGTAACCTCGACTATTCGTTCTGGCAGTGCTGCCTTAACAAAGTTGCAAAGACTTAAACCTTCTCTAAACCTTTCATCGGTCGGTCTTTTTCCTGTAAACATCTCAAGCAGTAGGATGCCATAGCTATACACATCACCTTGTGTTGACAACTCGCTTCCCATGCCATATTCTACAATTAGTTCATCAAAATTACATATAGAAATAATTGCAGAGAGCATGAAAAATTGATATTAAACTATGTGATTTGCTTTTAAATTATGGAAGAAAATACTAAAGTGAACATACCTGGAGGAGCATAACCAATAGTTCCTCTAAATCCAAGGGAGCTTGATTTATTAGCAGAATAGTTCAGTCTGTCCGTAGAAAGGATTTTTGCTAAGCCGAAGTCACTTATATGACCAACCATTTCCTCATCAAGTAGAATATTACTTGGTTTGAGGTCACAATGAATGATTGGTGAGGTCACAATGAATGATTGGTTCTTCACAATGATGGTGCAGATATTGGAGTGCATGAGCAACATCTATGGCCACACTTACTCTTTGGAAGAAGTTTAGGTTTCTCACCGTCTCTGGTCCATTCATGCCAATAAGTGGATGCAACCAGTCTTCCAAGCTTCCATTTTCCATGAACTCATAAACCAAGGCTTTAAAATCAGTGCCTTGGTAATCGACTCCTGAAATAGCTGTTAGTAACTTGACAAGATTTCGATGTCGAATGTTCTTCAAGGCCTCGCATTCAGCCAGGAAACTCCTAGAAGCTCCACGATTCAGAAGATTAAGCACCTTTACTGCAATAACTGCTCCACTAGCTTCAAGAACTCCTTTGTATACAGAACCAAAGCTTCCTGAACCAACCAAATTCTGCGTGAAGAATCCATCCGTTGCCCTTACGATGCTTTGGTATGATAGTTGTAAAACCGAATTTTCTACGCTAGTTGTTGTTGCCTGTTTCTCTTTCTTCTTTCCAATCCACAAGATGAGGAGACAAGTAAAAGCCAGAGTCACTCCTAAAGTCACAACAACAATTGCAACTTTTAATCTAAGAGAATTGTTTGATGATGTTTTCAAGTTGCATCTTAACATGTGTAATTCGGGGATGCCTCCACAGAGCTTACTGTTTCCCTCAACAAATGTTGCACTGGCATTCTTAAAGATTCTTCCACTTGGTATCACTCCTTCAAAATTATTGAAAGAGAGATTTAAGTACCTTAAAGCCCCAAATCTGACAAGAAATTCTGGAATCTCACTTGAAAGATTATTGTTGGATACGTCTAATTCCTCAAGTCCTCTCAGTGAACTCAAAGATGAAGGAATGGGTCCTTCAAAAAGATTTCCATCCAAATACAGTTTCTCTAGACTTGCACAGCTACCAAGGGTTTTTGGAAGCAAACCGGATAACCTATTTTGAGAAACATAGAGTTGACCTAGATTTTTCAAATTTTCTACTGCAACAGGAAGCTCACCAGTCAAATGGTTTGACGATAAGTCCAGTATTATGGACATGGATGAGACCCCAAGTAATTGAGGGGGTATAGGTCCACTAAGATTATTATAAGAAACACTCAAGCCAAGCAAACTCTAGCATTTGCCTATACTTGGAGGAATGTTGCCCTGGAGATTGTTAAAATCTAAACTAACTATTGTTAATGCCGATAAATTTCCAATAGAATGGGGAATAGCCCCGGAGAGAAAATTAATATGAGCGAAAAATTTGTTTAGCTTTTGAAGCCTCCCAATCTCAAATGGTATGGGACCAGACATTTGATTTTCTGATGCAAATAATACCTCCAAATTGACGAGATTACCAATCCCATCTGGGATTCTTCCCATTATTTTGTTCTCGTCTATTTCTAACCGTAAAAGGGTGTTGGAAAAATTGCTGACGCATTTAGGAAATACCCCTCCAAAATTATTGTCACTAATAAATAGAAATTCTAATTTGGTATTATTGACTAAAGTGCAGAGAAAGTTCAAGTCACCTTCTCTCCCATGTCCCAAATCGTTTACGGCAAGTTGAAGCGTAGATAGTTTATCCAACTTCTCCAAGGAAGGCACCTTTCCACTAAGTCTATTATCATTAAATTGAAGTACGTCTAGATTTGAGGCATTGGTTATTGAAATCGGGATTTGTCCGGAGATTTTATTTCCCCTTACAGAAAAGAACTCAACATATGGCATAGTGATCGCTAAGTCAGTATAAAGAGTACATTGAATCTTATTTTCACCAATATCAAAGAACCTAATATTGGAAAGATTGAACATTGCAACAGGAAGCGTACCAGAAATTGCATTTGCTGCTGCCAAAAAAATTGAAAGATTTGTTAGCCGTCCGAGAGTTTCAGGTATAAATTATAATCCCATCTAATGCATTATATGTCAAGGCAAGTTCCTCCAAGGATGACAAATTACCCAATGAAGGTGGGATACTCCCTCTCAAACTGTTGTTGTAAAAACTCAAGACTTTCAAGTTTGACAAGAAACCCAGAAAAGCAGGTATTTCTCCTGTTAGCCGGTTGCCTGCCATACGAACTATTGTGAGCTTAGAGCAAGAAGATAAATTGGAAGGAATTTCACCACTTATGGAGTTGTTGGTCAGATATAATGTTTCCAGTCTCCTTAAACCACCAATCGATTGAGGAATCTGGTTATAGAAGCTGTTGTTCAAAAGATTCAACACCCTAAGGAAGCTCATATTTCCAATGTGTGGTGATAAAGATCCCGAGAGTTTGAGGGACTGTAGTTCCAATTTGGTGACTCTCTGATGCTTGCGACCGCATGTAACGCAATGCCATTGACAGAAGTGAATGGAACTATTCCAGGACTCCATGACCCTAAGCTGATCATCAGTTATCTTGGCTTTGAACTGGAGTAATGCTTGTTGATCAGTGTCATTTCCTCTAACTACAAGGCCTGTTGGAGTTTTTGAGAAAACTTGCTGTTGGAGTTTTTGAAAGCTCCATCAACTTGAATCGTGATGAGATTGATTTGTTTTGAGAGTGCTTGGTTTATCAACAAGAACTATCTTGCAATGGGTTTTTCACTAAAATAACACAAAAGAAATAAAAAAATACCAAAATAATATAAAAAAATTATTTACCAAAATATACAAAAAAAAAGAGGGCTGAAGGTGCCAATGAGAATGGCGGCACCAATGGTGCCAATGAGAATGGCGGTACAGGACTAAAATGTAACTATCTGCAGTTTTAAGGACCTGACATGAAAATTTACCATTTTGAATTTTAAAAGTGAATTGGTGGGTGTGTCAGCGCCAAAGCCAAAGCTGAAACTTGGCTAATTTCCTTCTAAGCCTCCTTATTTATTATTTTATTTTTATTCCCCTTCAACTCACTTTTTTATTTAATAAATAAGCCCTCAATCTATTTTTGTAGTTAAATAAGCTCTTAATCTATGATTTTTACTCATAAAAGCCCTTTATTTTATTATTAAAGTAAATATATTTTACCTAAAGTAAAGCTATTTAAAAAAGTATAAACTAATTCGCATTTTATGTATTATTTTGGTAATTTGATGAGAATAGTTTATTAAATAAAAAAAATTTACTAAATTTATCAAAGGCTTATAGCTATAATAGTCCCTTAAGAAAAAACCAAAAAAAGTTACTAAGCCCCTTGACTTAATTTGAACCCAGTTGATCCCTTATCATTAACCTAAAAAATTAATTAAGCTCTTACATTAATAATTTTCACATTCCGTTACATTAACCATTAAAATCAATTAACGGACCAGTTAGATGACAAAATATAACAGGTTGTGATTTAATCTTTCATATCTCCGATAAAAATCATAAAAATATCTATCTATAATATATATAAAAGCACGAGTCTTGAAAAAACTTTTGAACTGACAAAAATATCTTTTATTGTTAATTATATTACTAAACTACATTAGAATAATAATTTATTAATATTATTATATAATAAAAAGAAAATTTAATTAAAATAATAATATATTAATGTGAAATTAATTAATTTGGTCATATATTATAAAGGCTCTACTTAAAAGAAAACATAATATATTATTAATTAATAAAACTATAAATCTATAAAATCATTGAATATAATTGGATGAATTTAAAATAATAAGAATTCAAGTTTTTTAATTAAATATAAATATTTTTTATATATAAATACTCTTTAAAAATTAAAAATAATTATAATTTAATAGAAGTTGTGAGAATTATATATTTCAAAATAATTATAATTTAAACTGCAATTATTATTAAAAATATTGTGCTAATTTAAAAATAGAATTGTTATTTAAATAGAACTCTAAGCATAAAATATAGGAAAAAGACAAAAATATTGTGATAATTATTGTTGACACCATTTTTTTTGATGAAAACGGGGTCGACTTGGATTTTAAAAAAAAGAATGAAAACGGGAGTCGCCACCAATCCTTTTTTGACGAGGTGTGATCGGGTCACCTCAAAAAGTGGTTGTTTTTAATAAATGATTTAATTTTATTTAAACAACGATTTTGGTCTACGAAATTTAGAAAAATGAGTTCGGGAGTCGGTTACGCACGAGGAAGGATTAGCACCCTTGATACGCCCAAAATTGGTACCTAGTTGATTAATTAGTGTCTTAGTGTCGAAAATTGAAAATTTGAAGAGTTTTAAAAATACGATCCTTAAAAGAAACTCTGATAACGTGAATTGAAATATAAGATTCTCTTGTTCCGAAGGAATATCACATCCAGCACGTTAGGACACGATACTCTAAACCATCGAAACCAAGATCACCTTATAGTTTAATGAAACCACACTTTGAAGCTTTAAGAGGATATTTGGCTATTTAGTCGAACGAGAAATCGAAACCCAGCACGTTAGGGCATGTTTTCTCGATTTTCCAAACGCGAAATATTGCCTTATTTAGAAAAATTTCCTTTTGATGCTTGGTGTTAATGCTTGACAAAACAATAACGAATACGACAAGGTAAGCAAAGTAAAGTGAGTAACAACAATACAATAGGCAAAAATGAAATGACGAGGCGATTACATAAACAAAACATACAAATAAATAAATAGAACTAACATTTTAGAAAAAGCACAAGTGTACATGGATAAATAAACAAACACCAAATAACAATGATGACGATAAATACAATTATGTAAAAATGTATATACATGTATAATTTTTAGCCATAAAATAAGAAACGCATATAAATTATAGAATATGAAAACATAGATAAATATATACATATATAAAAAATCGGTAAGTATTATAAAAATAAAAATGTAAATATGTGTTTATATATATTTACAAATTGTGATAATATAAAATATATGTATGTGAATTATAAAATATGTGAAGTATACAAAAAGCATTTTTAAGAATATAAAGAATATATATAAGTATGTATATGATGTAAAATATGCATAAATATATGTAAGTATATAAGAATTATGAAATATGAAAAATATATTTAAGTATGTATAAGTACGTATATATACATATATATGAATTAAGATGTATGTATTTATGCTTATACCTATGTATACATAAAAATATGAGATATAAAAATATAAAAAGTATATTTATAATAAATGAAAAGTATGTACGTAAATATATTATAAAAATGTATCAACAATTTGAAATTATGAATATTAAAATATTTTAATATAAATAATATATAAGATGATGACATATATATTTAGCGATATTAAGAATCCATATAACATACGTAGAACATATATAGTATATGCATACCTTAGAAATGATAAGAATGATAATAAAACTATTTTCTACACTACATAAATACATACACACATATATATAAACAACAGTATATACAATATAATATTAGAAAAATATATATAATAGTGTAAAATATAACTAATAATATTAAAATATATACAATGATAATATATATAAAAGATATATGTATATATAATTATATAATATAATATTAAAATATAATAATACGACATAAAAAACATGACACAAATAAAGTATAGTATTAAGGACACATATATAATACATGAAGAATATACATAATACTAAAATATTTAGGTAATATATGCGTATATTAAAAACTAGTAATAATATTACCGAGGTATATACAAATATGTCAAGTATATATACGTATTATAAATATATAAATATATAACAAAACATAAACTAATAAAAATAATAATAATAATAATAATAATAATGATAACATTGGAATATAAAAGAAACAAACATAAGATTAATAAAATATTAGAATAAAAATGAAATAAAAATATTAAATATGAAAATATATATATATATGTATACACGTACATAATAAAAATATATACTAATACATAATAATAATACTAATACTAATAATACTAATAATATAAAAATAACAAGGATATTTAATAAAGATATAAAAATAAACGAAAAAAAGGACTAAAATTGAATTAAAAACAAAGTTGTGGGGCAAATGTGAAAGGAAATGAAGAGAAATGGGCTTATTTGAGTGCGCACAAAACATAGGGGGACCGAAACAACAATTATTCCATTCCATTAAAACGCAGCACATTAGCGGGGACTAAATCAAAAAGCGCGAGAAATTATGGGGCCAAATTGGAAAAAAGAAAATGACTTAATTGCAAAACCCTGAAAAAGCGGAAGGACTGCGCGCACAAATATCCCATTCAAATGAGAACACGCGGATCCTCTAGCGGGTCGGGTCGGATGGGTCGGGCATGGCCAAAACGACGTCGTTTTGGGGCTTAAGTGTAGCCCCCAAAACGACGTCGTTTTGGAGGGCTATATAAGGCCTAAACTAACCAAAAAAATCATTTGGGGAGAGGGAAAGAAAAAAAAAGAAGAGAGAGGGAAGAGAGAAGGGAGAGAGAAGGGAGGGGGGAAGGAAAATCCGGCCAGGGGGATATATGGGAAAATATTTTTTTTATTTTTTTTATGTTTATATTATATTGTTATTTTTATATTTTTTTAGTATATATATATGGGAAAATAGAACAAAAGACAAAACAAGAATAGATTCACAACCACCTTAGGTTTCCGGTTCTGATTTTTGACTTGTTGATTTACTGATTTTTGGGTGTTCGAATCTCTGCCTTTTGATGTTAAGATTGTAGTATTTCGGATATCAATTGTTTGCTTTTGGTTAAGAAATTGAAAGAGAGAAGAAGAAAAAAAAAAGGGGTCCCCCCAAAATACAACCGATTCTTCCCTTTGAAATCTCCAAAAAAAAACATCAAAATCCTCCCCTGTTTACAATGACCATAGGGCTTTTATATAGCCCAAAATCCAAAGAAAGAAAAAAAGAATTTCATTTTTGGTGTTTTTCTTTGCTGTCCTTTTTTGTCTTCTTTTGCAGGCATAGAGTGGTGGAGGCAAGTGGTGGCAAAGTTGGTGGTGACAGAGGCGGCAGCTGTAAAAGAGGACCTTAGGTGCACCGCACCTAGGGTTAGGGTTACCTTTCTCTCTTTTCTTTATTTTTTGATTTGGGCTGAATTTTTTTTATTGGGTTTGTGATTTTGGGCCTGTTGTATTTGGTTTGTTGGGTTTGGGTTGGTTATTGGGCTGATTGGGCTAGTGTGTTATTGGGTAGGTTAGTGAGGTTTTTGGGTTGTATTGGGTTTGGTTTAATTTTGTGATGGGTTGGGCAAATATTGGGCTATACAATTATAATTATAAATTATTGTTATTAGTTAAAAAATTTGACGATGCTACTTTTATTAAAATAAAATAGAGTTATTACTTAATTAGAATTCTAAGTATCTTAATTATCATTTAACTAATATTAGATTTAATTAAAGTAAATTTTTTATTTAATAAACTATTCTCATCAAATTACCAAAATAATACATAAAATGTGAATTAGTTTATACTTTTTTAAATAGTTTTACTTTAGGTAAAATATATTTACTTTAATAATAAAATAAAGGGCTTTTATAAGTAAAAATCATAGATTAAGAGCTTATTTAACTACAAAAATAAGTTGAGGGCTTGTTTATTAAATAAAAAATGAGTTGAAGGGGAATAAAAAGAAAATAATAAATAAGGAGGGCTTAGAAGGTAATTAGCCAAGTTTTAGCTTTGACGCTGACACACCCACCAATTCACTTTCAAAATTTAAAATGATTAATTTACATATCAGGTCCTTGAAACTACATATAGTTACATTTTAGTCCTGTGCTGTCATTCTCATTGGCACCACCGGTGCTGCCATTCTCATTGGCACCGCCGGTGCTGCCATTCTCATTGGCACCTTCAGCCCTTTTTTTTTCTATATATTTTGGTAAATAATTTTTTTATATTATTTTGGTATTTTTTTATTTCTTTTGTGTTATTTTAGTAAAAAACCCAGCATGCAATATACGTAGGCTTCAAACTCTGGTATCTCCTGTCAATTGGTTCATGTTTTCCAGCTTTGAAAATCACATCACATGCCTACGGTTTTCTTGGGAATTTGAGCTAAATGCTTCCTTAAGGAATCTGTTGTCGATTTTTTTTCCCACAACTAAGTCAAAATTGATGTCCTAAATGCTTGACAACTGGCATGAAATTTTAATACTATGATTGCTGTTGGCGTTAAGAACCAAGTGCAAGCAAGTTCAGCTCTGACTTGAGCAACAAGGCTCGAAACTTGCTGAAGAAACAAAACAAAATTCAAAACAGAAATTGAAAGTGAAAACAAAGAAAAATAGAGTATTGGATGATGAAACTTAAATGAATTTCATTAAAAATGAACAATGGCTTAAAGCCAATACAAATACCAGACATGAGCTGGTCAGCATAACCAAATCAGCACCTAAAACACTACCAAATTCCACTAATTACATTGTAACTTACAAAACCTTACTTGCACTCATAGACTGACTGATTTTTCATCTTTTCAGCACCTAATACATCAAGTACAACATGTTTTGTTTTCAACTAAGTTACAAAACATTAATTCAAAAGTGACAAAATGGAACAGTAGCTCGATCTGCAGCTGCAACTTCACTGGCTCGGGCCGTTCCGGGTGCAACAGGTCAGCATGCTGACCAACTTCAACAATAGCGAAGGAAATGGAATTCATATTGACCCAACGACAGATGAAACATTTTGCATTTTGAACTCTGGTATCATCCTATTCTATCTCTTGTCAACTGGTTCAAGTTTTCCAACTTTCAAAGTCAAGTGACTACGATTTCAATGGCCTACTTTAGTCAGATATGTCAGCTGGTTCAAGTTTTCCTTCATTGACGATATACATTTGACGTTTCTCAATGTATGTATTAAAAAAAAACCATTAATTTCTTGTATAGAAAATGATAGAGGGAGAGATTTCAAGTAAAGGTTGGATTCCATGGAGGAAATTGTCAGCTGCAGGCTCACAATTATGGAGCCCCACATTGACAATACTTTGTGGAAAACTAGTTTTATACATGATTCGAGTATACCTGTTTAATAATTAGATTATTAGAATATTTGTCCATATTCAAATTAAACCATTACATTCAAAGAATATGTGTCATAATCTAATATTTGATTGTTGTTATAGAATAGACTGTCACCATGTTGTCTTCAAATAACATGTATGGACATCAATATTATTTCAAATGAATTGCATCATCTTCTTACTTTTATGATATATTATTTAGAGTTGTCCATGGGTCAAGCTTAAATTTTTGTTCAAATTTAATTCAGATAAAAATATTAAAATTCGGGTTCAGTTTGACCCACATGTATTAATTTTTTTAATTTTTATATTTCATATAAAACAATTTTAAAAAATATAATACACTAAATTTACTAAAAATATTAAAATAAATATTTCCAAGAATTAACAACACAATAATAGCAACATAATAGTGAAACGGTAGCAAAACAATGGTAAAAAGTGGAAAACAACAACAAAACATGGAAAAACAGCAGAGGTTTTTTTATTGCAAATTCAGACCGGGCTGAGCTCGAGCCAAAAAAACCTTACTTATTTTCTAAACAGGCCTTATATTTTGTCCAATCTCATTTTTTGGACGGATTTTCAGGTTAGGCCGGATGGCCCGACCTATGGAAAACTCTAATTTTACCTTTGTAAATTTTGAAGTTTTTTTTTAAATAAAACATAAGAGATGGAAATGTTAATTTATGAAATGATTTTAATGATATGAGAATAATCTTTTCTTCAAATCTTAATGAATTAAAAAAGCTGGAATTTTTAGTGTCTTTTGTTGACTTAAGGTGAAGAAGATTTTTATAGAATTTTCTTATTGCTTTGGTCAATCTCTGCTTTTCTTTTTCTTCCTTTTACACTATAATTTTCTCATTTGACTTTTTCTTTTTACAATGACTAAAGATGGAATCCCAATTCCACTTTATATTAAGATTTGCAATATACAATCACCTAATTCTTAGGGTTCATCATTAACCCTTTTCATATATTTTATTGATCCTTCATGGCAATGAAAATTAATATTGAGATGTAAAATTTTCGATACATGGGGTGAAGTCAGACAATATTTTAGGAGGGCCGGAATTAAATTATAATTTTTATGATAATAAAAATACAATTCCACCATTTTAATAGTCTATATATTTATAACTTTTAAAAGATTAAATCAAATTTTTATCATTTTTAGAAGGGTCAAAATGTAATTTTACTTTTACTAATTTAAAATTTTAAAAAATTTAATAAATGAAAATTTTTCCATTTTAGGGCCAGCCCCCCTGCGACCCCTGGTGTCACGGGGCTAGACCTTTCGTCTCGCAATTCGTGCGGCCTTAGGCGATCCGTTCATCCAAACTCACCTAAGTCAGCCTTAACTCAAGTGAGGATTCCTTAAGAATTCCTCCAAGGCACCAATTGAAGAGCAAAAGCGATTTATGCCAAAAGAAGAACAACAAAGAACAACAGAAAGAACGCTCGCAAACTGAGGGGGAGGCTCTCTATTTATAGTTGAGCTCTCCCAAAACCGACGGTTAAGATACATTTACATCGACGGACAAGATTAACCATATCCCTTGATTTTAGGGATTTACAAGATATGACATATCAAATCTAATCTAATCTTTACAATATATGATTCCCTCTATCTTCTAAGATTAGTTACCATATTAGCCTAAGTTGCTATCTCTTCCTTATCGGACCAACCAGGCTTCAATCTGACAGGCTTCTCTAATATCTTTTTGAATTGGACCAGTTCTCGTGGGCCAAATGATCCCCATCTGAGCAATAGATCTCCATTGGATGCATTTGGTGTGATGGTCACAGGCTTTGAGCTGCGGCTCGTGACACTAGCACCATCTTGAATTCTGATTTGATGACAATTCCATACTTTAAAATGCAAAGAAAAAAAATGAAACATTAATACAAATTACATTGGCAAATTATTGATAAAGAACTGACATTAACACAAGATGGAATGTGAAGAAAAGAAAAAAGCCAGCACCTTGCTTGACCTAAGCATCTCAAGTTCATCCATACGACACCTTTGATATCTGCAAGTTGAAAACAAGGAAATCTCTTTTACTTCATCATATCATCTGAACACAACAATGATCTCAAAAGTAGCGGAAATGTGTCTTTAGTGATGAAATGTTCAAGTACCTTGGTAAGACAAGAAGATATTATTACCCGTTGATTGAGCAACATATTTAAGTTCGAAACCTCATGATGTAATCAAGTAGGATAAAGCTTGTCTCTAATGGAACAAAGCTTGGTAACAACATCACTCGTGTCCATACATGCACTTGGTGATTCAGCAGAACAAATGAGTCCTATTTCATATATTAAATTCAAGCACTGAAGATGTATTTCATTTCTCAGACATTTTCCCTTGAGAGTTTCTTGTTGGACTCTTTCTTCAAAAAGAATGGGATCTAAAATCTCAATCACTCGATCCGGTAAAGCTGACTTAACAAAGTTGTGAAGACTTAAACCTTCTTTGAACTTTTCATCCGTCGGCCTCTTCCCTGTAAACATCTCTAGCAAGAGGATGCCATAGCTATACACATCCCCTTTTGTTGACAACTCACTTCCCATGCCATATTCTACAATTAGTGAAACCTCATATTTTTTATATCAGACAAAGAAATGATCCATGGGTTAATGATTGATTTCTGATAATAGTTGGGATCGTACCAATAAAAATCTATTTGGTTCTAATGCAGGAATTTAACAATCATTTAGCTAAAATCTTGAAACTATTCATCAGCTCTTTGACAGAAATAAGGAATCCCAATCTTTGATAATTTTGTCATCATTTTATTGTTTTCACATGGGCCCTTTCAACGATGTAAAATATCAAGATGTGATAAAACAATCAATTAAAAAATATCCTCTAATTCTAATTAAGAATTTATTGGGTCCTTTAGAAACAACCCCAAAATTGAGTATTTTTATTCATCATTTTACCCTTTAATAACTCATAATCCGACCTCAATAGACAAATATTTGAGCTTGACAATTTAAAACAGACTTTTAAAATACTTAACTATTATTTAATAGCTAAAAATAAAAAAATATATAATTTCGAAATAGGACTCACTTGTTCTGCTGAATCACCCAATGAGCGGATTGACATGAGTGATGTTGTTCTCAAACTTTGTTCCATTAGAGACAAGTTTCATCCAACTCGATTATGTCATGAGGTTCGAACTTAAATAAATTGCCTAGTCGAAAGGTGAGATAACTTCTTATCTTAGCAAAATATTGAATCATTCCATAACTTAAGGCATATTTCCACTACATTTGGAGATAAGTGTTATGTTTAGATGATATGAAGAAGCAAAACAGATTACCCTGTTTTCAACATGCAGGTATCTAAGGTGTCGTATGGATGAAGTTGAGAGGCTTGGGTCAGTCAAAGTGTTGGATTTTATCTTTTGTTCACATTCAATTGGGTATTAGCAGGTCTCCACATTTCGCCTAAAAGCACTATGCTTTGAGAAAAGAGAATAAATATGCAATGCAATATTTATAGCTTTCCACCATAATTTCTCAGCGTATTTTGTAGCTTTCCACCATAATTTCTCAGCGTATTTTGTATTAATGCTTTGTTTTTCTCTTTGCTTCTTAAACTATTGGATCCTCATCAAATAAGAATTTGAGATAATGCCAATATGCTTTGATTTTATTTATGTTACTCGAATTTGGAAGAATGTATTCAAATGTTTGACGTGGAATATACTTGATTTTACATCTAAGTGTGGTCAGTAATCACTGAAATTTAAGACTCTTTGTTTTTGTATCCATATTAAATGAAGGGAGACTTATAAAATGTCTCTACATGATTTATTAATAGAAGCCTCTATTTATAAAATGTCGAGGAACTACTTATACTGCACTTTATTTCTTGTTGAGCAACAAAACACTTTGAAATACGTATAGAAATTGATTCAGGTTGATGGAGTTATTGAAAAGGCATTCGAAACTTTCCAGCTCTTTTATCCTTGTTTACGTTGAAGTTATAATTCTTCTCTCATGCTTCAACTCCCAGTGTCTTAACTTGCTTGGTTTAGCAGACCCTGTAGTTAGAAGAAACGCCACTGATAAACAAGCTTTACTCAAGTTCAAAGCCAAGATAACAAAATAATTAGAATTTCTATTGTTGAAGTTGGCAAGCATGTGGCACAAGGAGCAGCCAAGGAAGAAATCATGCAGCCCGAGCCAAGCAGATGCAGTTGAAGACAATGCAGCTGTTGATTTCTTTTCTTTTCTTTTTTTTTTTTTGTTCATTTTGCAACCTTAGTTTGAAGTAATTTATTTTAATTCATTTTGAACTATGTTAGTTTGATGTTTGATGTAATTTGATGGTGATTGAACTGTTAACTCAGCTTTGTTTATGTGTACAAGCTTGGTTTACCAAGTTTCAATGCATTAGTGGTAGTAGGTATTGATTAGGTGACCATATACTGATTTTGACAAGCTGGATGCCTGTTAACTCAGCTTTGTTTATGTGTACAAGCTTGGTTTACCAAGTTTCAATGTATTAGTGGTAGTAGGTATTGATTAGGTGACCATATACTGATTTTGACAAGCTGAATGCTTGTTTTTATGGATTGGCATTATGCCATTATTCATTTTTTTAACTTATGAATGAATTCCATCAGATTTCTTTCCATATACTCTCCATTTTTCTTTGCTTTTGTTTTTCAATTCTGTTTTTGAATTCTGTTTGTTTCTTCTACAAGTCTCGAGCCTTGTTACTCAAGACTCAGCTGAACTTGCTTACACATTGTTGGTATCTAGAGCTATACAAAAGATGATGGAATTCATTTGAAATAATATTGATGTCCATGCATGGTATTTGAAGACAACATGGTGATAGTCTATTCTATAACAACAATCAAATATTAGATTATGACAAATATTCTTTGAATGTAATGGTTTAATTTGAATATGGACAAATATTCTAATAATCTAATTATTAAACAGGTATACTCGAATCATGTATAAAACTAGTTTTCCACAAAGTATTTTCAATGTGGGGCTCCATAATTGTGAGCCTGCTGGCAATTTCCTCTATAGAATCCAACCTTTACTTGAAATCTCTCCCTCTATCATTTTCTATACAAGAAATTAATGTTTTTTTTTTAATACATACATTGAAAAACGTCAAATGTATATCGTCAATGTTAGAAAACTTGAACCAGTTGACATATCTGACTAAAGTAGGCCATTGAAATCGTAGCCACATGACTTTCAAAGTTGGAAAACTTGAACCAATTGACAAGAGATAGAATAGGATGATACCGAGTTCAAAATTTACTTATATTGCATGCTAGTTGTTGTTGATGAACAAAGCACTCTCGAAAACAAATCAATCTCATCTCAGGGCGATGGGGATATCAAAAAAGCATTTAGAAGTTGTTATTCTTCTCTCATGCTTCAACTTGCGGGGTCCTAACTTGCTTGGTTTAGCAACAGCAACCACTGTAATTAGGGGAAATGACACTGATCAACAAGCTTTACTCCATTTAAAAGCCAAGATAATTGGTGATCAACTTAAGGTTATGGAGTCTTGGAATAGTTCCATTCACTTCTGTCAATGGCATGGTATTACATGCGGCCGCAAGCATCAGAGAGTCACCAAGTTGGAACTACAATTCCTCGAACTCTCAGGATCTTTATCACCATATATTGGAAATTTGAGCTTTCTCAAGGAGTTGAATCTTGCAAGCAACAACTTCTACGATCATATTCCTCAAGAAGTTGGACATCTAAGAAGACTGGAAAGGTTAGAACTGATCAATAATTCTTTTAGTGGTGAAATTCCTTCCAATTTATCCGCTTGCTCTAAGCTTACATATATCCGCATGAGAGGCAATCAACTAAGAGGAGAAATACCTGGTTCGTTCGGTCTCTTGTCAAAGCTGAAATTCTTGAGTTTTGTCAACAACAGTTTAAGAGGGAGCATCCCGCCTGCGTTGGGGAACTTGTCATCCCTGGAGGAACTTTATTTGACATATAATGCATTAAGTGGGGTTCTACCTGAAGCTCTTGGACGACTGACAAATCTGATACATTTCTCGGCAGATGAAAATTCAATATCTGGTATTATTCCGACCGCAATGTTCAATCTATCCAATATTATAGTCTTCTCCATAGGGGGGAACAAGATTCAAGGTACTCTTCATTCTGACTTAGCAATCACTATGCCACATGTTGGGGCCTTTTCCGTATGGGGAAACCAAATCTATGGAAAGATTCCTATTTCAATATCCAATGCCTCAAATCTATATCAACTTCAACTTGATGAGAACAGACTTAGTGGGAACGTGCCTTCCTTAGAAAAGCTAGAAAACCTGTTTGTACTTAACCTATACACCAACCACTTGGGACATGGGATAGAAGGTGACTTGAACTTCGTTTGCACTTTAGTCAATAATACCAAATTAGGAATTCTATCTATACACAACAATAATTTTGGAGGGGTATTTCCCAAATGCATTAGGAATTTTTCTAGAACCTTTTCAGTATTAGGAATAGAACATAACAACATATTGGGAAGAATACCGGATGGGATTGGAAATCTCAACTCTTTGGAGGTGCTACGGGCATCACAAAATCAATTATCAGGCCCCATTCCCTCTGATATTGGGAGGCTTCAGAAGCTAAAGAAATTTTACGTTGATAGTAATTTTCTCTCTGGGATTATTCCCCATTCTATTGGAAATTTAACAATGTTAATCGAACTAGCTTTAGATGTTAACAAACTTAAGGGAAGCATTCCATCTAGTCTAGGTAATTGCCAAAATTTGCTTAGGATGACTCTTTCTCATAACAATCTTAGTGGATCAATACCCCCTCAAGTACTTGCACTTTCATCCTTGTCCATTTTACTAAACTTATCATCAAACTATTTGACTGGTGAACTTCCCTTTGAAGTAGAGAAATTGAAAAATCTGGGTGAATTGGATGTTTCAAAAAATAGATTATCTGGTTTGCTTCCAAACAACCTTGGTAGCTGTGTAAGCCTAGAGAAGTTGTTTTTGGATGGCAATTTGTTTGAAGGGCCCATTCCTTCATCTTTGAGTTCATTGAGAGGTCTTGCAGCATTGGATGTATCCGATAATAATCTTTCAGGTAAGGTTCCTGAATTTCTTGCAAGCTTTGGGGCATTAAAGTATTTAAATCTCTCATTCAATGATTTTGAAGGAGTGATACCAAGTGAAGGAGTCTTCAAGAATTCAAGTGCTACATTTGTTGAAGGGAACAATAAGCTTTGTGGAGGCATCACTGAGTTACACTTGTCAAGATGTAACTCGGCAAAATCATCAAACACTTCTCTTCGTTTAAAAATTGTTATTGTTGCTGTAATTTTAGGAGTGACTTTGATATTCCTTTTTCTCCTTATCCTGTTGCTTCGAAAGAAGAAAGAGCAGCAGCCAACAACAACTTGTGCAGAAAATTCACTTTTAAGGTTATCGTACCAAAGCATCCTAAGGGCTACTAACGGATTTTCTACGCAGAATTTGGTTGGTTTGGGAAGTTTTGGTTCCGTGTACAGAGGAATTCTTGAAGAGACTGGAGAAGTTATTGCAGTGAAGGTGCTTAATCTTCTAAATCATGGAGCTTCGAGGAGTTTCTTAGCTGAATGTGAGGTCTTGAAGAACATTCGACATCGGAATCTTGTCAAGGTTTTAACAGCCATTTCAGGTGTCGATTATCAAGGCAATGATTTTAAAGCCTTGGTTTATGAGTTCATGGTAAATGGAAGTTTGGAGGACTGGCTGCATCCACCTGCTGGAACCAATGAACCAGAGACAATAAGAAACCTGAACCTCTTCCAAAGACTTAATATGGCCATAGATGTTGCTCATGCACTAGAGTATCTGCACCATCATTGCGAAATATTGATCATTCATTGTGACCTCAAGCCAAGCAATATTCTACTTGATGAGGAAATGGTTGCCCATATAAGTGACTTCGGCTTAGCAAAAATCCTTTCTACAGACAAGCTTAACTATTCTGCTAGTCAATCAAGCTCCCTTGGATTAAGAGGAACTATTGGTTATGCTCCACCTGGTAAGTTTATTTTATTCATTTCTTCCATTATTTTTCATATATTTAGAAAGCTTTCCTCTAAAATTACTTCTACATGTAGAATATGGCATGGGAAGCAAGTTGTCAACAAAAGGTGATGTGTATAGCTATGGCGTCCTCTTGCTTGAAATGTTTACAGGGAAAAGGCCGACTGATGAAAGATTCAAAGAGGGTTTAAGTCTTCACAACTTTGTTAAGACAGCTTTGCCCGAACGAATGATTGAGATTATAGATCCCATTCTTCTTCAAGAGAGAGTCAAACAAGGAACAATCACAGACATTACTCTTGGTGGAAACATCATAGAAAATGACAAGTTTCTTCAATGTATGAATTCGATTCTTGAAATAGGACTCACTTGTTCTACTGAATCACCAAGTGAGCGGGTTGACATGTGTGATGTTGTTACCGAGCTTTGTTCCATTAGAGATCAGATTTATCTGTGTTGGAACATTGGCAGCAGCAAAAAGAAAAAAACAAATGAGAGAAAAACAAAAGAAAAGAACTCAGCAAGAAAATTTGTAACTTGAAAAGTCATCACAATTTCATTCAAATTTTGAATATATGAAGGTTACAAAAGTATTTGACAGTTACCTACTAATTTAACTGCACTTACTTAATACTTACTAAAAATATAGCAACTTGTATACAAAAGAAAGCTGGCATACCAGCTATTACATCAGTCAATCTTTCCTACTAACTTAGCTAACTCATTACAAAGATTTAGGCTAAGTTCCATAGGAACAAATATTCAAAAAAATAATTTTATCACTGAACCAACTCCATTTCTTTGCTACAAAACAGTATAGCAGCTAAAATTGTACAATTTGCTGCTGTTGGTCTTTTGACCAATTTGTTGCTGTTGGTTCTTTGTTGCAATGCGGGCCACGGCTTCAACAATCTGACTCGATTAGGAGGTCTTAGTTAACAGATTACTGTATCAGTTCATCACATAAGCCGCATTCCACTAGTTTTGATATAATTGTTGTGCTTAGATTTATCATTTCATTGAGCCATACACATCAATGTGCATGAGTTCTAATCCAAAGGGAGAAAAGGGCAGACAAAAGAATATATATTGAATCCAAACTCTTTACCGAATGATATATGAACCCTCCAAGTATTTAATGCATCAAAACCTATGACCTAAAATACTATTTGATTGGGATTACTAATGCAATAAGACTATGCCTATTTTGTTAGGCATCAAAAGGAACACTGTTGGAGTTTTGCAGCAAAAGAAAACAGAAAACAATTTGAAGAAAAACTGAATAAGGAACTTTGCAAAAAGTATCTGAAAACTTCATCTAATTTTCATTCAAATTTTGAAAGATATATAAGAGTTACAAAAGTAATTTGTCAGTTACGTAATGGTTTAACTGCTCCCACTTAATACATAAACAAAAACTAGCTTAAACTTGTACACAAAGATAAGCTGACATATCAGCAATTACATCAATACAAATCAGCCAACATATCCTACTAACTTTGCTATCAAATTACAAAGGAACAAGACAAGGTTACATAGGAACAAAACAATCAAAATGTGTTGCTGCATTCGGACCAGCTCCATTTCTGCACTTCAAAACAGTGTTGCAGCTTGAGTTTGCTGAATTTGCTGCTGGTCTTTTGTTGCAATGCAGGCCAAAGCTTAATAAACACATATAGGCTTTTCATCTAGAATTTACAGTTTACAACAGTGTTACATATCATCAGGCTTTATATCCCATCTTTTCTTGTGAACCATGAAACTTTTAAGAAAGTTTTCCATTTCTTCAGCTATTGGTCCTGGTGTTAGCTCCATGATATCTTCCTGATCGTCACTGCCAATCCAGCCATAGTAAGGCCTGCGCTTTGTGGTCAAGGTATCACCTTGCAGTGGTGGTGAGTTGTGACCATGAAGTGGAGTAGAGTGGTTGTTACCACAAGGATATGTAACATCTCTTTTGCTACAGCCTTCGGCTTCGACTGGTAGGAGATAGTTACCTGATCACAATGAATGACTAAATGAATGTTTATGCTATTAAAATTTACAAGTTAAAAGGTGCTAGTTGGGATTGGCTCGAAAATATGACCCAAACCCATAAATTTCAATGGGAATAAATCAAAAGGGAAAGCTGGTTACCGGATTCATTTGTCAGTTTTGATATACACAAAGTTTTATTCAACTCTGGTGCACCATCAAAGCCATTGCTGGTTTGGAATTCAGCGTTAAGTGGACTCACATCAGAGCATACAGGTACAAGAGCAGTTCTACTTGAGGTCTCAGCAACTGGTTCCTTAGGATCACTTGTTCCTTCTCCGGTTACCTTCAAAAACGAATATCAAAAACAATCAAAAATTAACTAAAGACATGTTCATTATAACCGAATGCTGAAATCAATCGTCAATAAAAGAAAACTGAGCAATCCAGAAAGCAACACACAAGCAAATTCATGAGGTACAGATTGGATAAAATAAATCATTAAGAGCATCAAAAGATATTCGCTATCACAAATAGTTAAAGGTTGCTATGACATAGTATGTCAACTTCCAACTTTGCTTTATGAGCATTATCAAGCAACAATCTTCAACAATGATCAGTCATATAAAACAAATAACCCAACTAGAGATAAAGTTCATGGAAGTTTAATACAGAACACAATACCCTCAACAATCGGTTGATAACATTCAGCAATTTCAGAAGCCTTGTACTAGAAAAGACCAGTTTGCTCTTTGATCTAATATACAGAAATTAATTTGCTCACTTTTTGAGTAAATGGGGAAAAATGCTAACGGACTCTAGTACAAACACCTCCATAATACTTTTACCCAGTAACAACCTCAGCATATCTACACAAGATAAGTTAAACATTATTGAAGCAATGGTTAGCATGTAGCAATCACATGTTTCATTATTATTACTATTATTATTATTATTTGGATGTAATGATGTAACTTAGTTGTATTCCAACTAAGTTTGTTAGTGGTAGTAGGTGGTGATTTATTTTAAGTGGATGTAATGATAAAACTTAGTTGTATTCCAACTAAGTTTGTTAGTGGTAGTAGGTGGTGATTTATTTTAAGTGGATGTAATGATGAAACTTAGTTGTATTCCAACTAAGTTGTCAAGTTGTAAGCTTGTATAAATAGGCTTTATGCCATTTTAAAAAAATGAATGAATTCAATCAAGATTTCATCCATATACTCTCTATTTTAGCTTTGCTTAAAATTTATTTCATTTTTCTTCTTTGTTTCTGCCGCAAGTCTCGATTCTTGCTCGGCAAGCTTTTTGTTGAACCTTGCTATTTGTTGCACTTAGCTCCAACAATTGGTATCAAGAGCCTATTTCTTAAGGGATCTGTTATACAAATTTATGGCTTCATCAAGCTTTTCACCAGCTGCACCTCAAGTCTTCAATGGAGAAGGCTACCACATATGGGTGGTTAAAATGAAGACCTACCTACAAGCTTTCGATCTGTGGGAGGTAGTCAACTCAGATGTTGAACCAGAGCCACTTAGAGGCAATCCAACAGTGGCTCAAATCAGGCAGCATGCTGATGAGAGGACCAAGAGGCACAAAGCCATGTCTTGCATCCAGAACTCAGTGTCAGATGTGATTTTCACAAGGATTATGGCCTGTAAATCACCAAAACAAGCATGGGACAAGTTGCAAGAGGAGTTTCAAGGGACAGAGAGGACAAGGCAGCAACAGTGGCTGAACTTAAGGAGAGATTTCGAGAATTTGAAGATGAAGGAAGAAGAAACTATCAAGCAGTACTCTGACAGGATTATGGCTGTGGTTAACAGCATAAGGCTCCTTGGAGAGCAGCTCAAGGAAGCTAGGATAGTGGAGAAGGTTATTGCAACTCTGCCCGAGAGGTATGAGGCAAAAATCTCATCTCTCGAGGACTCAAGGGACCTGTACACCATCTCCCTGACAGAGTTGATCAATGCTTTATATGCTCAAGAGCAAAGAAGAGCAAGCAGACTGGAGGAGCATCAAGAAGGTGCCTTTCAGGCAAGAACAAACACTGCCTACAAAGGTAAGAAGGCCTGGAGAGACAAGCCAAGGACTGATGTTGCAAGAAAAGAGGGTCAGACTTGCAAGCACTGCAGAAGGGCTGGTCATCCAAAAGAAAAATGCTGGTTCAATCCAGATGCTGTATGTCAGCATTGTAAAAAGAAGGGTCATGTTGAGAGAGTCTGCAAGAGCAAGGCCAAATCAAGGCAGAGTCAGTTTCAACAGAAGAAAGCTGAGGCTCGAGTAGCTAAGGAGGACAGTGACCAAGAGAAGCAAGTCTTTGCTGTGTTATGCTCAGCTGCTCAAGAAAGGTTCTCATCTGGTTGGCTTCTAGACAGTGGATGCACCAACCACATGACACCTGATGCTGCAATCTTCAAGTCTTTAGACAGAAGCTGCAGAACTAAAGTCAAGATAGGAAATGGACATTTTATTCAAGCTGAAGGCAAGGGTGATGTGCTGATATGCACCCCCACAGGTGCCAAAGTGATTTCAAATGTGCTTTTGGTGCCTGAAATTGACAGAAACCTGCTCAGCATAGATCAGTTGCTGGAGAAAGGTTATTCTGTTGTGTTCAAAGACAACCAATGCCAAATCAATGATCCAAGTGGATCCAAGCTGATGGCAGTTCCTATGGCTAATAAGAGCTTTGTAGTTGACTGGACCAGGGAGTCAGACAATGCCTACACAGTCACATCAGATGAATCCAAGCTTTGGCATCAAAGACTTGGACATGCCAACTTTAGATCGATGGCTCGAATGGTTAGAGAGGACTTGGCTGAAAACTTCATCAACTCAGTGGATCATGATGATGTGTGTGAAGTGTGTCAGCTAGGAAAGCAGGCCAGACTCCCATTTCCCTCGAATCAAGCCTGGAGAGCCTCTGAAAAACTCCAACTGGTGCACACTGATGTGTGTGGCCCTATGAGGACTAAGTCATTAAGTGGAAACAGGTACTTCATACTGTTCATTGATGATTTTTCAAGATATTGCTAGCTTTACTTCCTAAAACAGAAATCAGAGGCGGCCTCAGTGTTTTGGAAGTTCAAGACTGCTGCTGAGACTGAAACAGGTTGCAAGCTGAAGTCCATAAGGTCTGATAATGGGACTGAGTACACCTCAACTCAGTTCCAAGCCTTCTGTGATAAGGCAGGCATCAAACATCAACTTACCAACACATATACACCTCAGCAAAATGGTGTAAGTGAAAGGAAGAATAGGAGTTTGATGGATATGGCCAGGTGCTTGATGATTTAGAAGAATCTGCCTAAAGCACTATGGGCAGAGGCAGTTAACACTGCAAACTACATTCAAAATAGGCTTCCAACCAAGGCCTTGGATCAAAAGACTCCATTCGAAGCCTGGTTTGGATTCAAGCCATCACTGGCTCATCTGAAGGTCTTTGGATGCATCTGTTATGCTCATGTACCTGCTGTCAAAAGGGACAAATTGTCTGAAAGAGCTCGACCTGGTATTTTGGTGGGCTACAGCACTGTTAAGAAGGGCTATAGGATCTTGGATCCTTCAACAAAGAAAGTGTCAGTCAGTAGGGATGTGGTATTTGATGAAAAGTCATGTTGGAACTGGGAAAAACATGAACCTGAGGAAGTTTCAGAAGGACTTGCAGCAGATCAAGCTGAGCCAGATCAAAATGTTCCTGAAATGGACATTGATGATGAACCAGTTAGAGGAACAAGACCATTGACTGAGATTTATGAAAGAGCTCATGTAGCCATAGCTGAACCAAGCAATTTTGAAGAGGCTGAAGCTCAGCAAGAGTGGAAGCAGGCAATGGCTGAGGAGATTAGCATGATTGAGAAGAACCAGACCTGGGAATTAGTTGAAAGGCCAGTCAAAAGGAAGATAATTGGGGTGAAATGGGTGTACAAAGCCAAGCAAAATGCTGATGGTACCTTGAACAAACTGAAAGCAAGGCTAGTTGTCAAGGGGTTCAGTCAGAGGTATGGCCTGGACTATCTGGAGACCTTTGCACCAGTGGCCAGGCTAGACACCATCAGATTACTGATTGCCTTAGCAGCACAGCTCGAGTGGAAGATCCATCAACTCGATGTGAAATCAGCCTTTCTGAATGGTTTCTTAGATGAAGAGATCTATGTTGAACAACCACAAGGGTTTGAGATAGCTAGCAGAGAGCATATGGTCTACAAACTGAAGAAGGCCCTATATGGCTTAAAACAGGCTCCAAGGGCCTGGTACAGCAGAATCGATGGCTACTTGACTAATTTGGGATTCGATCGAAGCAAGAGTGAGCCAACACTGTATGTCAAGAAGCAAGGGACACAAACACAGCTCATTGTATCCCTATATGTTGATGACCTGCTGGTGACAGGAGGAGATCGAGCAGTGCTGGTCGATTTCAAGACCAAGATGCAAGAAGTATTTGAAATGTCTGATCTAGGGGAAATGTCTTATTTCCTTGGAATGGAGGTGATTCAAGCACAAAATGGGATATTTCTAAGTCAGAGAAACTTTGCCACAAAGATTCTGACCAAGTTCTCCATGCAAAACAGTAAAGCAACTAAAACACCTGTTGCTGTTGGAGAAAAACTATCGAGCCAAGGTGATTTTGAGAAGGTTTGTGAAACAACCTACAGAAGTCTAGTTGGTTGTCTGTTATATTTAACTGCCACTAGACTAGACATAATGTATGCTGTAGGATTGCTCTCAAGGTTCTTGCATTGTTGCAATAAAAAGCATTTACAAGCTGCTAAGAGAGTGCTTAGATATGTCAAAGGCACTTTGAGCTATGGTTTAAGGTACAGCAAGGAAGGAAATCTTAAGCTGGTTGGCTACACTGATAGTGACTGGGCTGGCTCGATAGATGACATGAAAAGCACCTCAGGGTATGCTTTCAACCTTGGTTCAGCCATGTTTTGCTGGAGTTCGAAGAAGCAAAGTCTCGTGGCTCAATCTACTGCTGAAGCAGAATATGTGGCAGCTGCAAGTGCTGTCAACCAAGCCATTTGGCTAAGGAAAATCTTAGCTGATTTTAAAGTGCATCAAAAGGAAGCTACTGAGATCTTCTGTGACAACCAATCTTCAGTTGCAATTGCTAAAAATCCAGTGTTCCATGGAAGAACAAAGCATTTCAGCATCAAGTTGCATGTTGTTCGAGAAATGGAGCAAGCTCAGGAAGTGAAGCTGATCCATTGTAATTCTGAGGATCAACTTGCAGACATTTTGACTAAAGCCCTTAATGTCACAAGGTTCGAATGTCTAAGAAGGAAGCTAGGTGTTTGCTCCATGCAAACCAAGGAGGAGTATTGAAGCAATGGTTAGCATGTAGCAATCACATGTTTTATTATTATTACTATTATTATTATTATTTGGATGTAATGATGTAACTTAGTTGTATTCCAACTAAGTTTGTTAGTGGTAGTAGGTGGTGATTTATTTTAAGTGGATGTAATGATAAAACTTAGTTGTATTCCAACTAAGTTTGTTAGTGGTAGTAGGTGGTGATTTATTTTAAGTGGATGTAATGATGAAACTTAGTTGTATTCCAACTAAGTTGTCAAGTTGTAAGCTTGTATAAATAGGCTTTATGCCATTTTAAAAAAATGAATAAATTCAATCAAGATTTCATCCATATACTCTCTATTTTAGCTTTGCTTAAAATTTATTTCATTTTTCTTCTTTGTTTCTGCCGCAAGTCTCGATTCTTGCTCGGCAAGCTTTTTGTTGAACCTTGCTATTTGTTGCACTTAGCTCCAACAAACATATAACTTTGATTCTATATTTCGTTGTAGTTTAATGTATTTGAAGCTTCTGATCATGTAACAAATACACACACGCATATACATGTATGTATATCACCACTACAGATTAATGAAAGTTAACTGTTACATTTTTCAAATCAACTTCATTAGGAGTGGAAGATGAACTGAAAGGTTAACAATTTGGATCTTCACTAACAAGACCAGAAAGCAATAAGTGACGGGGAAAACAACAACATTACAACATAAGACCAAACATGAAACTCCTAAAAAATATAAAAATATATACAATTTTTATAAGAAAGCAAAAACATATAAAGCTTCTACCTTTTCAAGTATGGCTTCAAGTAAAACCTTGTAAGCAGAATCTTCAATGAATGGCCACCCATTTTCCCCATAAACCTGAAACAAAAACAATCCCAGATTTTCCATATGGCTTTTCTTTAAAACCCCAAAAAGAAAAACAGAAACTAAAAACTTTTAAGAACTCACATGTAGCAAATCCTTTATGGTTGTTTGAACAACGTCTACAGGAAACCCATATGGCTTCATTGCATCAATGGCAGCATCCTTTCTCGTATTAGATTTCTGAAACATACAAAAATAAAGTATAAACTTTTTATTAAAAGTGAACGATAGGAACAAACTTAAGAGAAATCAAAGGAAAAACAGGGGAAGAATTTGCCTTTTTCGCACGTCTTCTTGGAGGCATTCTTTCGCACTGCTTCGCCAAAAAAACAATGGAAAAGGGTTCTTAGTAAGCGATCATGGCACTGAAAAAAATGGGTTCTTTTTCTTTTTTGTACGCTGTAAACTATAAAAATATTTATTTTTATTTGTCTCATATTATATATTAGTTATTTATTTTTGTAATGTTACGTTTTAGTCGCTTACGTTGTTAAGCTCTATTACTCCCTAATTGCAGTTCTTCATGGTAGTCCAAATGGGTTTTAAATGCGTTTTAGTCACATTTGTTTGTCTCATATTACATTTTAGTCACTTATGTTTGAAATGTTACGTTTTAGTCACTTACGTTATCATTTTGTTACGAAGTGGTCACTCTACCATTAAGTTCCATTACTGTCTAATTACAGTCCTATATGGCAGTCCAATTGGGTTTTAAATGCCAATTTAGATTAGGCTTCCATTAGGGAGGTAATGGAGTTTAACAGTAAAGTGATCATTTTGTAATAAAACGATAACGTAAGCGACTAAAACGTAACATTTCAAACATAAGTGACTAAAATGTAATCTGAGACAAACAAAAATTACTATTTTTGTAGTTTGCCCTTAAAATAATACTTTTTTATTTAATACTTTAAAAAATATAAAGATATAAACTATTAAAATGAAGAAATTGTATTTTTACTATCGTAAAAATATATAATTTAATTATGATCCCCAACAAAATTTTCTAATTTCGCCTTGCATATAAGTATAGGATTAGTCCAAAGTGTAGGTTGCACCACAAGTTTAATAAGGTTAAAATATTTTAGATTTCTCTACTTTTTAGATTTAAAAATTTAAGTTAAACTATTAAAAGTGAATGTATCTATTACAACAACTTGATCAAATTAGTTCATCTACTATTAAATGGATCAATTTAGTCACTGTATTATTAAAAAGAATTAAATAATATCAAATTGAAATAAGTTATCATTTATTGTTTAAAAAATATTATTTTGTGTATAGGAGAATTAATATTTTTAAATTTTTTATAGTTCAATATAAGAAATCTATTATTTGGAATTGAACAGCAATTGAAAAGAAAAAAATTTCTAGATAGTTTTTACACAATAAATGTTAACTCTATTAAACTTTGGATTTATTTAATTTTTTTTTAATAGTATAGGGATTAAATAGATCCATTTAATAATCTAGCGCCTATAATACAAGGACCTCCCAGATACTTTAACAACTATTAAATTTTCTAAAGATATTTTTCTAATTTACAACTTGACCCGAAAGTTTAAAGAAATTACCCCATTGGTAATTTTTGTGAATTTTTTTCTTATTCAAAGCGAGCCCACACTCGACAGATATAAATTTATTTTTCGCTGCATTTTCAAAACTGTTTTTTCCATCAAAAGTAAGGTGTTACATTTGTAGAATCATTAGGAGTGGAAGATGAATTGTAAAGTTAATAATTTGGATCCTCACAAACAAGACCAGGAGTGAAAGCAAAAATAAATAAAAGCTTCTACCTTTTAAGCATGGCTTCGAGCAAAACCTTGTAAGTAAAATCTAAAGATTTTCATTTTAAATTGATTTCTAAACTTCAAAACTTTCTAATTACATCTATAATTATAAACTATTGATGACATATCAATTAAATTCTTCCATTGTTGAAAACGTTAATTTAATTATTAAATTACACTTAAAATTTTATGACATAATTTAACATAATTTAAAATGTAATTTCAAGAGGATGTAAATAAAGTTAGGAAGCATGCAAGTGGTTATAAAGAGCAGGGAAATGTCATATGCATGCATTGAAATAGGAGAAGATGAACGAATGGAGGAATGGCATATTCCAAAAGCTGTATAATTCTAATTTTAGCGGTTAAATTAAAGTTAATGCTTTTAAAGAACTACACTAGAGCCGATTGAGTCTTAACTCGATTAGTATGGGTATTATTATCAATAAAGGAGGGCGTAGGTTTGAGTGTGCTGAAGCACATTATCCTCCTATTTATGGGTTGGGGTAGGGCTATAAATAATTCTAGGTATTGTGTCAAAAAGAGCAGATATGATCAAAACTTATAATGAGAGTTAAAAAACAGTATCTTAATACTAAATTTCGTATAGTTGGGCGAAGCACTTTATTTCTATTCATAATGAAGCCTTGGAGACTAGCACACAGTAATATTTCGACTGTCCTGATTCAAGTATGTGTGTTTATCTTAATATTGATGTTGTTGTTAACTTTGTCTCTAGTTTTTTCTGCTACAGGTGAAGTTATGCATTACGGAAAGGGAAACTGGATCTTTGGCTATAATTGTTTCTTAAGGAAGTGTTCAGTTGCAGTTGTTGAGCTTTGGGGCTTACTGGATGGCTTACTTCTACTCTAGAAACAAGGATATGATGAGGTCATCATTTAGTTGGATAATCTAGAGAATGTCATATCTATTAATGACAATTCGCATGCGGGACATAAAAGCACGTTAATAAGGAGAATTCAACAAATCCTAGCCTCTGAAAGAAAATGGTCCTTGCGTTACGTTCCTAAAGAGACTAATCGGATAGTAAATGCTTTAGCAAAAATGGCTCTATCAAATGATGAAGTATTGCATATGTTCGAGGAACCCCTGATGGAGATTAAGGAGATTTTGAAAGAAGTCTTTTCTTTGAATAACTCAATTATGAATATTTCTATGTAATCCTTTGTTTTATTTATCAAAAAAAAGTAACTACGCTAGAACTATTCAAGGGTTGGGTTATCCGTCCAACCTTGATGGTTTATCCAAAATTTAGAAAGGTTTGGGTAAAAATATTAGTCCCAAAAAATGATAAGTTACCTATATTTAAAATGGTAACCAATGAAAAAAATATATTGAATTATTAAATTAAAATCAATAATATGGGCTAACCTAAAATAGGATTGATTAGCTATTTATAAATATAGATGGGCTTGGACAAAATTTTAAGTTTATATTTTTAGTCAGGCTTTGGTAAGCATAAGTGTATTAATATCATGCTTAATCCCGATCTGACCCATGAACACCTCTAAACTATATCGAATGTTGCTAAATTATTAATAAGTTTAAGTTTTGATTACTCAACTTCAAGAAATTACAAAATGGTTATTGACTTATTTCGAAAGTTATCATTTAAGTCACTAATTGCTATTAAGGCCGGCCCTGGGGGCTATTTTGAAGTGCAGCCTCCCAGGGCTCAAGGATAAAAGGGGCCCAAAAAAATTAATTATTCAGCTTAATGTGGGACAAAAATTTCAACCTAAAATAAATTAATTAAATGCATCCTATTATTATGATTTCCCGGACCAAGAGATCCATGAATCGGGATCCTAATACATATAGATACAAATGGTCTAATGAGAGCAAGAATTTCTAGAAGCATTTGGAACATTTTGTTTCTGAGTAGAAGAGCCGTTTTCAAGTAGTGTTCGATTGGTTACGTATTAATCAATATTTGACTGATTGGTCTGAGGTTATCGACAAAAAAGATTTGTCTAAGTCACTTCGTTTCTTTTTATCCAAGTTACTTCTCTTTTTGTCCAAGTTGCTTCTCTTTTTTTGTCTAACTCACTTCATTTTTTTCTTTGTGAGTTTTGGGAATATCCCCATTCATAGGTAGATCTACATCTATGAATTGAAAGGTCTGAATGATCAAGGTTTTTAATTCTTAATCATAAATACTTCATCTTCAACTCCATGACTTCTCCAAACCTCCTCTAATCCCCAAATTCTAACTCCTACCATTTAAAAAAGAATTTCAATATTCTCCAAAAAAATCAATCGTTACTAGCATTAACTTTCTTTATTTTCCCATAACCATGGCAACAAGAGAAATTTTCTACAAATTAAATAGGGCCAAATTTGATTTGAGTAATACACCATTCATCAATCATTAGCCTCAATCAATTGAAGTTATTAATTTTTACTTTATATTTGAGAGATTGGGAACCTCCCATCTATGATCTGTCGGATCTACTATTGTTGCATTCTTAATTTGACGATATTTTTGGGATTTAACTAATAAAGTCATTAAATATCCTTATATTTAACTTCTCCCCTAAATTCCTTTTTTGATGACAGTATATTACTACATATCCTTCTTTCTTTATTAATTTATACTATTGAAATTTTAATTATTTTTGTTGCTCATTTATTTTTAATTTTTTAGTTGCATTTTCCTCGCAAATAATTGATGTTGATGTTATCATTAATGATTTTGCATCTCAGAAGGCCCGTAGAACCCAATTTTTTTATGATTTTTTTGTGTTTTTGTAGTTGATGACATAGAAGTAGATTGAAAGCAAAATATATTTTTTAATTGTGTTAGAAAAATATATTATTCGGTTAATGTCATAAAGCATATTATTTTAATAAAATTATTAATATATTATTTCATTTTATAATATTACATTTTATAATTTTTTTAAAAGAGCCCGATTTATTGTTTCGTCTAAGGCCCCATAAATATCAAAAACAGACCTAACAAAAAAAAATTGGAAAGAAAGAATGAAATTGTCCTTTCTTTAGGAATACCAATGCAATGTCTGAGATGATGTTTCATCTTCCAGTTCCTTTAAATATGCCATTAGTGCCCCAAGTCTATTTCAGGTTTAGATCTCCTTTGGCATTTTGGTCATGGCTCGATTTTTTCTTCAATGGCTTAGCCTAGTTGCGATCATTTGGCTTCAATCCAAAAATGGAACTAACTCAAATTTCCCAGCTTATTCATCCCAACTCAAGCATTTCATTTTCATTTCACAAATTCAACTCAATAACCTTGCCTTTGCGCCTCCGATGCCAGTAAGCTGTTTGGGTGGCTTTCAGGCAGCGCTGCCAACTACTTGCCCATGTGGTTGGTCCTTATCCTTGGTTCATCTCTCGGGTTGATCGGTTATGGTGCAGTGTCTCTTCCTCATAGGTCGTGTCTCCAACTTATCATATGGTGCCATTTTCTTTCTCGCTATGCTTGCGGGAAATAGCATTTGTTGGATCAACACCGTTTGCTACCTCGTTATTATTAGAAACTTTCCCCTCGCCATAGGATTGACAGGTAGCTACCAGGGATTGAGTGCCAAAAATCTATACAGATGTTGTGGATGTTGTCTATCCTTGTTCAGACGTGGAGAGAGCCAGAGCCTATATTTTCCTTAGCTGTCTTACCCCTCACTGTTAGTGTCATGGCCGCACCAGTAGTTAGAGTTATTAATGCTGTGAAGACAAGAGGGCGAAAGTTGCATTCATATTGATTCTTATCATAACAACAGTCACAGGAGCTTTTACTATCATGGGCAGTATGGGATCAGCATCAAGCTTGTTATCACCATTTACTGGTGCAGTAGGAATGGGCAGTATGGCGGTTGATCGGTATATATACAGATATATATCGTGTATGTAAATTCAAATTTTCAAAAGAATATAGCTACTCAATTAATTCCATCTTTGTCCAATCATATTATATTATATTTTCCCATGATCCTTCCTCTTCGTTTACCTGGCCGCCATTGTTTATCACAAGGAAGGAAATGCTTTGGCATGGAATGCTACACAAACACCTTTATGAAAATAACAAAACCTTGAAGAATCAAATCTATTGAAATACACATGATAGTTTGAGCTCAAGTTTTCTCAGGCTTTTTCTAGTTCAGATTTTTTTAATTCGGATCTATCAGGGGCTCGGGTTTTTCCAGACAGGAAAATTTTCAAGCTCAGTATTTTTAGATTCAGGCTTAGATGGAGTCAAAATAATATACTCATTATTACCTTAAACTCAAAATAAACTAATTATATATATAACCCAAATCTCAAGTCCAAAATAAAAAAAAATTAAACCAATACTCAAATACAATTTGTAAAAGTTAAAAGCTCAATTCAAAATCTAATTTAATAAAAATAATATTTTATTAAGATATTAAAATTTTGATAATAGTTCATGTATTACTAGTTATAATTATAGACATGTATTTTAATATATTAATACTCATAAAATATATATTTGTATTATATTATTTCATTATATAATACTATATCACATACTATAATAATAGAGTAGTATATAATATATTAATTATTATCATATATATTAATGTTTATTATTATATGGGTTGAATAGTTGAGTGACAATCTTATAACTTTTTGAAGTTAAGTCATCCAAATGTAAATTTATTAATAGTTAAATAATCTTACATATAATTTACCCGGATTTAAAAAGTGATATCATTTGAAAATTTTAGTTCCCATTTCATCAATTATTCAATCTAGTCACTTCTAGTGAAAATTGACAATTGACAAAGATATATACCTAATTTTATTTAGAGTTGTAAGTTCTCTATTTTCTTAAAGAAGGCAAGTCTTGTGAACATGAAAGTTTACTATGAAAGAAAGAAGAAAGGAAAAATGAAATTAGGAGAGAAAAATAAGTTCCATTATATGTCAAAATCAACAGTAAAGATTCAGAAACGAAGACCCAAAATTTTATGCAATAATAATATTTTTATTTAAATTTTATTATAAAAATATATGAATATTAATATAAAAATAACATGTATTCAAATCCAACTCAAATCAAGCTTGAATAAATAAAAAAAACTTTCCTAAAATCTGATCTCATTTCAACCCTTGACGCCTCTATTTTTTTGGAATTAGATTGATTTGTCAGATCAGTTGAACTAAAAATTGATCAGTGTATTAATCTGGATAAAGGGGTTGAACCAGTCTCTAAGCAGACACTTGGAATTGATAAAAATTAAAGGTTGAACAAGTTAAATCGGTTTATAAATTTTTGGAATAAAAACACTTAATCCCTAAGCTTTGAATTTTTTTCAATTTGGTCAATGTATTTTTTTGTTAGTCCACATTAATCATTTGACTTGACAATTATTTTCAAATTTGAACTTTATGATAGTGTTGCGGACTATGCCATGTCACCATCTCACATGAACTAAAACCAGAAAAAAGTTTCAAGTACAAGACTAATGTGAGCCAATAAAAAAACTCAATGACTAAATTGAGAAAAATTGTTAAGTTCAAGAACTAAACATAGTCTTATCCTCAACTTTTTTAAAAAAATTTATTAAATTTTAATTATTATTGAACCAATGAAGCTCACTGATTCATTCATTTCTCCATTTTCCATAAGTAGGCAAGGGAATGAGGATAAAGATGAAAGTAACATGCACCCACTCAAATCATTGAAAAGATCATTTTAGGAAAACCACAAATCAGTGTTCCTTTTTTCAATTAGATCAAAGCTTGACCAGTCAAGAGCTTCTAAAAGAAACCAATTAAGCTTGAAGAAGAAGACATTTTAGTGGTAGGTTCATTTAAAGAAGAAAAATACAAACAACTGAATCATATAAAATAAGCCAAGCAATATACGATCATATAGACGGTAACTAATTTGTTTTTTCTTTTGGATCCAAACAAGCCATGTGAAGAAAATTCCAGCTTGAAAAAAGATTACTTTTTTGCCTCCATAGAACAATATATATATAGGGAATACTATCAAACCCTTTCACAATCATTGATTACTTGTAGAACAATGTAGAACAAACTGAGAAGAAACTACAACACACTGAAATATACTGGACTCCAGTGACGCCGGTGCTACAAAAAAGGGGTTCGAGTTTCAAATTGGAGTACTTATATCAATGATGTTTTGATGATGGTGAAGGTGGACATTGGTAGCACTTGGCGAATAATCCGAACGTATCTACTTGTTTGATGAAATTCGTCATGCTAGCCCAACCTCCTAATCCGAATCCGACTACAAAAACCCATATTACGATAGCCGTGTTCACCGCATAGATTGCTGTCCAGCTTGGGAGGAAGCAAGGAAGTTTCTCAGCTGCATTCTGTTTCAACATGAATCATCAAGGACCAATGAGTAAAGTTGATAAATTTATATGATTATGATATAGTTTTTGAAGGTCCAAAAGTTTTAACTTTTTATGTTTTGATCACTATGATGGTTTAGCCTACCAGAAAATTTACTGAATGACAAGGAAATGCCAACAACCTCATCTTTTTTCACTGATAAATCCATTAGTGGGGACGAGAATCCGAGAACTGTAGTGACTTAGGACATGAAACCGACCTACAATCATGTCTCAAATCGAATCCCCGCAAAATAGTGCAACTTAACATAATTGCTTCTCTTAAGTTATACTAGGAATTATGTTTGTAGCAATCAATATCATCTAATAGGGTAAGTACGAACAGAGGCCGGTAGCAAATGAGGAAATTTTACGAGTTTACCTTTCTTGCTGAGGCCGATTTATAAGTGAGCATATGAGCTAAAGCAGGGATGATGTAGACAGTGAAGCTAACCAAGAGCGACCCTACAGCCGAGTTAATAGGACCGAAGAATGGAAATATGATAGCCAAGAACCATATAGGTATCACCACAGGTAACCGAGATACGGCCCTCAAACAAATGCTTTTTGTGTCGTGCATCCCCACTACTTTCTCCCACACAAAGTACAACGGCGTGCAAGCGAACCCGAAGGTAATAAACTGCGACAATCGGTTCATCAAGTCAATTTCACTGATCAAACAAGACTATACTAGCATAAAACCGAGGTATCCGCAAACCTGATGGATTAACATTAGGATAACCGCTGCATCACGCCACGCCGAGTGCGGGAGGAGTGAAAAGGCATTGGAATGGTTCAGGAGTTGATCACCAAAAGCCCAATAGACAGCGGAGGCGGACGGGATGGTTAGGGTGAACACATATAATGTGGCCAATAGGTATATGTACTTGAACTTTTGAGGTTTCCACATAGCATGCATAATTTCACTGCAAAAGATTAATTTGTTTTACACCTATTTTTATCATATATCCGGACATGAATATGAAAATATGTTCGCTCACCACTCGAGTAATGTAACCATGGGTTAAAAGTAGCAAATGGCCCTGTGCAATTATCATGACACAAACAAACCCCACTCAATTACAAAAAGCTAAACTCAAACAAAGCCTACAAGTATCATTATTTCACTTCTTAATCATTATTTTGATAAACTTCGAAGCACACATTTACATATCATTATTTGAGGTTTAAGTTTGACAATTTTTTTTTTATAAATTAAGCTCTAAACTTAACAATTTCGTGTGAAAACAATAGTTAAATTTAAGGTTTAACTTGTTAAAAAAATTCAAAAATTGTCAAATTCAGACAAAAAAAATGATTTAACAGCAAAACTTCTAAAATTACCAACCGACCAGAATTGATGATATTTCACTAAAACTTTTTGACCAAAACAGGAGACAAGAAAGATACCAAACCAGAAACATTGTCTCAATGGTACAATGGTAACTTTACTAAGTGAACAAAGGGATATTAATGAATTTGTATCAAAAACTTTTGTCCCTTTCTCAAATCCCAAGAATTTGCTAACAAAAGCTGCAAATGATATCCTATTCTAAGTAAAAACCCCATTTTTATTACAAATTTTACTGCTTTTCTTGTTCAATAAATTAAAGCAAAAAAAGTCATTTATTCTTTTGAAACAATAGCAATAATGATAATAATGACACCTACACTGTGACAGCATGTCCGCCGAAAGTATACAAGATATTGGTGGCACCAGTGAAGTACAAAACCAATTTGGTTGGACCTTGATGAGTTACACCTTCCACCTATAAACAAATAAAAGTAAACAAACTGAAAGATTTCGAGATTAAACCAACTATTTCTTTTGCTTTTTTACCTGGCCATGAACAAGAGCTGCTATGGTTAAATACCATGCAGTATAAGTAGTCATCCCAAGTCCCAAAAAGGACCAGATTCTGTAGTTATGAAATGAAGGGATGAACACTGTTGTAGCACAACAAGCTCCAAAGATATATGTCCATGTCCTCTTATCTAGCTTGTCATTTATGTAATATATGTTGCTGTAATAAAACAAACAAAAATCAGACATCATGAAAACTGAAAGAATTTAATGAAAAAGTTTAGGGGAAAATTAAAATGAGACCTTGCACAAGCTATAAGCTGAATGACAGAACCAAATAGGAGAAAAGTGCAGTTAAACGCTAATCCAATAGCTTTCCAATAAGGTCCTAATAAACCATCCAACACTTCAAACCACTGCATGTTGAAGACACAAAGTCACAAACCATACCAAAACATGTTTTAGATTATGTTCATATGTTGTGTTTTTTTTAAAGGGTTTTTTCTATGATAACCTGTATGACATGGTTCTTGAAGCTGACATTCTCTTTTTCTTTTCTGGTTCTATACTCAATATATAAAACACTTATGAGATAAGCAGTCCAGCTACCAAGAACACCATAAAAAACTTGTAAGATAATCCCTGAAAGCATTCCCATTTGAGAGAAAGAGTATGGTAGTGTTAATAGAACTTGAGCCACCTGCAAAACCCCATCATCAAAAACATAAAAAGATTCAGTTTTTTTAACACTAGTTTGAATTATTACAAGTTTTAAAGTTTGGGGTAGTACCTGATTTGAAGCACAACTGAACCAAGCATCATAAACTGAACCACCATGCCAAAGAAGACTCTTAACACTAAAAACGGAATTATCTCCTTGATCTTCTTCTTCATGCTCCATAGTTTCATTTAATCTTGAAACAATGGCTTCCTCTGCTTGCTTCTCACTTGACATTGCTTCAGTCACAACACAAACACAAAATCAAACCAAAACCAAGTTTTTTTAGAACATGAACCTCAAATATTTGACTCTATGTTTACCTTACAAGCTATGAAAAACACAGATCCTTGACAAATGTTATAAATAGCAAGCTTCTTTAACTGATTGTGTGTATTTATCTCGTTTTTTTGGCCTTTAGGAGCAAGAAACCTCAGTTTTTAGGGTGGCTGTTACAGCTTTATTATTATGGGTCTGATTCAAAGGATTTTATAAATGCAAACAGAAAGAGAAAAAAATCATAATTCCAAGGTTGGCAGTGCCTTAATTACAGCTAAAAAAAACTTTAAAAATCATTCCTTTTTACACTCAAAGGTCCAACAAACAATAAAAAATTCACTTTGAAGATGAGATAAATTCATAAACAAGCTGCCATTGGAAAAAAGCAAGAACCAGGAAGACACCCAAAAAGGAAAGCCAGGTAATTAGGAAACTATAGAAAAAAGGGCAAGGTTTTGGTTGCTTTTCTTTTTTACAGTTTTCTTAAGAAAAAAAAAAGAACTAGCAGAGAACAAAAAGAAAGATGAAATCTTTTTTGATTTTTAAAAAGCTTGTGTCTGAGTTTTCTGTTAATACATATGTATATATATATAAGAGTGGCAGAGGAAGATCTTTTGTCTTGTTGTTTTAACACTGTTTCATAGCCTCTGGGGGTGTTTGTCTCAGTCACTAAATGAGCCTATGAAAGAAATATAATAAATTAAAATATCATATAAGTGTTTACACTTTTCATAAATTTAAAATTTAATCCTTAAATTTAATTTCTTTTAAATAAATTTTAATTTTTAAACTGATAAATCAAAAACTAATTCGAATCAAATAAATTTAAATTGATTTTTTATTTTATTTTATCTTTTTGCTATTATATATATAGGAAATTGAAAAGAAAATGAAAGAAATGTCATCATAGAATTTTCAGCATCATGATAATGAAGTGCATGGCTTCTGGTAATTGTAATGAATGAAATGTAAATCACTGCAACTTCCATAACTACAAAGCTTACATCCATGATTGCCAAACCATCAATCATCAACTTCAACATAAAAATACATAAGTAAATTTCAAAGCATTTTAATTTTAAAAATAAAAAGCTTTTGAAGGGAAATAAGACTGTCAAAAGGTGAATAGTGTGTATATGGGAAATTGAGCCATTTGATTATTCATATTGTAAACAAATCCAAAATCAATTCCTTGTAAAGAAAGATTGAATTCATTTATCAAAAGGATTTGATACATTTTTGTAGATTTTAATTGACAAAAATGATAGAAGAAACATTGTATATATTTAATTTTATGGATTCATGGATTTAGTAATAAATTTTAATAGGTCATAATTTTTATTTAATTTGTAAATATTGTCGGTGTTTTTATCCATTAATGTCGTATTTGTTTGATAACGAAATCCTTTCTAAATTTTGTGAATCCGGTTGGGTTCACCTTTGAAATGGAAAACAAAACTCAGCGATAAAATTGAACATAGACATCGCCGACATAATACTTCTACTGTTTGAGGGTCTGAAATCGACCTCTTGTCAACAAAATTTAAGAGGAATAAAGTAAAATTTAGTTTCCAAATAGATCATTTTTTAGCCATTGAATTTTTTTTCACATTAGTCCTGAAATTTGACAAATTTTCCCAAATTTGATCTATGTGATGGTGTAGCATTTTTGGATTGGGTCACATTATCACCTAAAAAATTATTTTAAAAAAAATTATGTGAGGATGTTCATAGTGCCACATCATCACAAAGAACAAAACCAAAAAAAATATTATCAATGTGGACAACAAAAACAATTCAAAAACTAAATTAAAAAATTTGCCAAGTTCACGAACTATATGTTATCATTCTCGACAATTTTCTTTTGAACAATTTCATTATAGGTTTTGTTTATATTTGTTCTTTTTTACACAATACATAGAACTACATATAGTCCCCCTCCAACCCATAAATAGGAGGATAATGCGCTTCAGCGCATTCGAACTCACGTCTTCCTATATTGACAATAATACCCATGTTAATCGAGTTAAAATTTAATCGATTATTCTCGATAATTTTAAATGTATATAGTATTCATAAATTTTTTACACATTAGGTGTACAAAATAATCAAATATAGATGATGAATTATATGGTAAGATGTCATGAGAACTTTTAGGAAAAAAATTCAATTAATAGTGGAAGCAAAGGAAAAAGGCAATGAAGATTATTGACCAAGAAAATTAGAGCTTTTTTCAGGCTTCCATTAAAGGTATCTATTAATGATATCTTTTTTCTCCATTTAAATCAATATGCCAAAATAGATATACAGTGTTAAATGTATTTTGGTCAAGAACATCTTGGTGGTCTGAATTTTTAAAAAAAGTTGTGGTTTTTTTTTAACATAAAAAATAGATAAAAATCCAAGTTATAATTTGGCCTCGATAAGGATGAATGGAAGTGTATATTTTAACTCTTAATTTTCTTTTTTACACTTGAAAATAGTAAAAGAGGGTAAACTGTATATATGGTTATTAAATTATTAGTAAGTTTATATTTTTGTCACTTAATTTTAAAAAGTTATAAAATAGTCATTGAACTATTCGAAAGTTTTCATTTAAGTCACTAGGTTTGGCCTCCTCTATTCACACTGCCTGCACCAATCGAAAGCTCTCTTTCTTATTCTTTTCTACAATTCAATTTTTTTCGTGAAACAACTTTGGAATATCACGAATTTGCGAACTAAAATCCAAGCAGCTTTCTTATTCAATCTTCGACGTTGGTCGTTGGACCAACTTGGATCTAAGGTATGTTCTCCTACTCATCGATAGGTATTGATTCATCATACCAATGGTCAAATTGTCGTTTGGAGCTCACTGGCCGTACTTAAAAAAGAAGACTTAACAGCCCATTGACTTAAATAAATACTTTCGAATAATTCAATGACTTAAATGAAAACTTTCTAATAATTTAATGACCATTTTATAACTTTATAAAATTGAATAACCAAAATGTAAAATTACTAATAATTTAATGACTTGGGTGTAATTTACCAAAAAAATCATTTTAATATAGAAAAATTTGGCTTAAATCCTTACATTTGGTACAACATCAATAGATATTAAGAAGTGAACCACCAAATCATAATTGGTTGATATGCAAAATCAAAGAGGATTTATTAGGAAGTATTGTCATCTCATAAATCTTCTCTCTACCAACCACTTGATTCAAGTGTTTAGGTTGAAGAAATAATGTTCTTTATTAATTTGATTAAAGGATTTAGTTCTATATTAGTTAAATTCAAAAAGAAATATAAATATAAATCAAATAATTTTGTTTGGGAATTAGTGACTTAGAAAATGCAAAAGAATAAATAATTATTAAAAACTCCATGTAGATTATATTAAATATATATAGAAAATGTTGTGTATGCTAAATAAAGTAAAATCGAAAAGATCGAACATGCAAATTTTGTGTACAAAAGAGATTTCAGTACTATAATAAAGGAGTGTACAAAAGATAGAGATAATTAAAAAAACTGAAGCCCTAAAAACAAAACCCTTCAAAATAAAGAACATAATTCTCTCGATCTAAATATTTTTGTTGTATGAAACCTAGAGTAATTAAAGGTTATTTATAGACTAAAATTCCTAGCATATTTTACTAGAATCATTTTAAGTTAATAAGAGTTTAAGTGTGAGACTAAAAACAGAGTTTAACTGAAAGAAGAAAATCGAAAAACTTGAGTTACACGTCATGACGAAAAAGAATCACGTTATTGGGATGAGGACTTCCTTCTCGTCGGGACGAAGAAAAATTAAAAAATTAAGCATGATGTGTTAATAAAACCAAAAAAAAAAAAACCCCACAAAGACTTGAGTGTTGCTTAATATTAATTATGGTATGCATGCAAGCAAAAATAAATTTAATAATTTGTATATTCATATGTTGGTATTATATTATTTAGATTAATGAAAAATATTGAAATGGAATTACCACTTTTGTTTGAATTGTTATTATGATGCCAAAATAAAATATTCCACTTTAAGCATAGGCCCTAAGGCAATCAAATGTGCAATGCCAAGCCATTCATCCACTCAACTACATGAATCATTATATCTTCAAATGCCATTGACCATCAACTCGGTTCGCTTCAAATCATTTATCCACTTTCTTTTTCTTTTTTACCATTCTTGATTACCATATTTTGAGAATCTCATGTACTATTTTGAAAATTAAGTTTCCCAAAAGCATCTAATCTCATCAATTTAACCCACTTAATCATTTAGGTCTAATTTAAGTTTGAATCTCTCTATTATGTCCAGATTTAAAATTCAATCCTTATACTTTATTTTGCCGTAGTTTAGACTTTTTTATATTGTTACTAGTTAGTTCAAAAGCTAAATACCATTAGCTATATCAATTAAAATATTGATGTAATTTTTTAAAAGTTTTCAATAATGACTAACCATGTGGTGTGGTATAGTGGTTACTCGTCTTATCTATTAACCATGTAGTTGGGGTTTCGATCTCCACTCATGAGAATGATGTATATTTCGAAAGCACCTACAATGAGGGGATTACTCACTGCTGCGGGCGATGAATACTTTGATTACGACAAAAAAATTAAGAACTAAATATCAACCTTGACCAAAGTAAACGGATCAAAACCAAAACTTAACTAATTAATTATATGTATATTTTTAATAAAATTAAAGGGATTGGACTGTTTAGATTTGAACCATAAAGCTAATTTAGGGCCCTTTTGGATAGGCAGTGCATTTATTTGCGGTTAGTGTAGAAACAACGGTGACGGTTAAATTAAATACTATAGCGTAAGATAAAAAAAAAAACTAAGTGCACCGCACTGAAAGTAAACACCAAAGCCCTAAAATTAGCGAATTTTTTTTTGTACTGAACGAATGGCTTGATTGAATATAATTATTTATAGTTAATATTGCCATTGGTCTCGTTAGAGAGTGGAGTAGAGGAGCTCATGGGTTGGGCCGGGCCCAAAAAAATTTCGGCCCGGGCTCGGCCTGACCCGGGAAAAAATTCCTAAGCTCGAGCCCGGTCTGACCCAGCCAATTTTTTAATAAACACCAAAATTTTATTTTAAAAATATTTTAAAATTAAAAAAATAAAAAATATATATTTATTATATTCAAGCCCAGGCTAAAAAAGTGGTGCCCGAAGCCCGGCCCATTTTCTAAACGGACCTCATTTTTTGTCCAAACCCATATTTAATTCGAGCTTATATTTTTACCTGAACCCTCCCATATTTCGAACGGGCCATGAGCACCTCTATAGTGGAGGGACCTGTTTTCCCCTTTTACTAGACTTTATCCAACTTTTTGCCTTAATATGCTATTTCTCCTTCATTGGTGATCTTATATTACCCCATTTATTGTAATCTTAATCGTCATTAATTAAAATATCCGAAAAGAAAAAGTCATTAATTGAGTTTTTTAATGAGATAAAGCAAAAATTTACTGGCTTTTAACATTAATTTCGGAACCAATCATATGGGAAAAGTTATTCAAAGGAGACATGGATGGTTTATGCATCACATCTTCTTTGCAATGCAATTTCTTTTATCATACGAAAATTTACTTCCAAAAGATCATGGTCATGTACACTTGTCAACTATTGGTTCGAATTACTTTTGGGTTGTATTAATTTCAATCAATTACTTTATTTTTTAAAATTTTAAGATGGTTTTAGTTTTAAGATTCGGATTTTTGGGTCGAGTTATTATAGGTTTTGATCACTTCGAGTTAAAGACATTTTGATTATTTGTTCGAGTAATTTTGGGTTTAACTCATTTACAATTTGAATGTTTGGGTTCAAGTCAATTCAATTCGATTTGGATGAGTATGAATTTTTTTTTATGATCAAATTAAGTTAGGTCGAGTTCAGGGTGAAGCCATAAATTTTTTTTAGGAGGGTCAAAATTAAATTGTAATTTTTACGATAGTAAAAATACAATTTTTAAAGAATTAAATCAAAATTTTATCATTTTTAGGGAGGACCAAAGTGCAATTTTACCTTTATCAATTTAAAATTTTAAAAAACCAGAATGAAAAATTTTCTATTTAACATTAATTTTTTATATGTTTTTATCATATCTGCTCTTTTTAATATAATGTCTAGAACTATCCATAGTCCCTCATCAACCCTTAAATAAAAGGATAATACGTTTCAACGCACTTGAATCCACGTCCTACTTCGCTAATTAACAACAATATTAGGTAGGATCATAATATCATATTTTAATGTGAATTGATTGAATTAGGTTTTGATTTCTTAAATTAGGGTTCTTAATTGTTAGCTTATGAAATTGTTGTCAGTTTTCCCCCATAATTAACTAGGTTTAACTTTAAAGCTTGTCCTAGTGGTTGGTGGGAAAGATAATGATTAATCGAAAAAGACTATTTGGGAACCTCTTTCTTTGCTTAAGAAAGTTTAAAATAATTAGTAGTGATCATAAAATAGAAAATTTTCTATTTAGACTCCTTTAAAGTTTATAAAAATTTAAATTAATAAAAATAAAATTACACTTTGACCCCTAAAAATGATAAAAATTTGATTTAATCTTTTAAAAATTATAGAGATATAGATATTAAAATAGTAAAATTACTTTTTTACTATCGTAAAATCATACAATTTAATTTCTGCCCCCTTTTGACTTTGCCCCTCCTCGTATTAATCACGCCCATCAAAAAATTTGGAAGATTGAAGTTAACTTATAAATTTTGTTGAGAGTTAAAATGTATTTTTAATATAATATGAGTTTATAATTTTACATTTTTTGAAAAAGATTAAATAAGTTATTATTATTTTGTGGTCAAAATGTTAATTTATCATATGTTCACATATGAAATTACAATTTTTAAAGAGACTCAAAGCATAAATTTTTATTTTAGAGAGGCCAAGCCTTACCTGACTCCTACTAAAATATCAGCTTTTTTTTATAAAAATGATATTAAAAAATCAATTAATTACATAAATAGGGTGGGGAATAAATTAATTATGAAAATGGGTGTTTGCTAAAATAACTTTCAGTGTTGTCTGACACATTTGCGACACCGGTAAATTAAAAAAAAAAGTTTGATAGGAAAAAAAGCTAAAAAATTAAAGTGATAAAAATTTTAAAAATTTAATTTGTGATTCCAACACCGCAATAGCATTTTCTCCGCATTTAATGTCTTAATACATTTTCCCTACAATTAATTCTTAAAATCACTTCTACTTTCAGGCTTTTAATGTCATTTCCTTACATTTACCAAACCAAACGCGAGGAAAAGAAAAAGAGAGGAAACCATTTAATTTATTTATTTAATCAATGGGATGTCGCTTGATACGTTGACGACACTAATTAAAATTTTATTTTTCACTTATTCAACTCTTTTTTTCATCAGACTTTTGAGTATATGCTATAAATGTAAATGACTTTAAATCCTAGTTATATCATGTCAACATTATCTTGTTATAAAAAAATCCATATTTTGATTAAAATTTTTATCTTAATTAACAAAGTTTTTTTTAATACATTCAACATTAAGCAATGTACCCTACACATTTCTTTTTACACATAAAAGTGATGATTAAAATTGCAATGAAACCTATCCATGAAAAAAAATGTAGGACATAAGATTTTAATTATGTCATTTCTTAAGACATAATTTAGAAACTTAATTAATCATTTTGATTAATTTCAAAGAAATATATAAAATAAAACATTATTGTGTCTTTTTTAATTTAAAATTAATTTTAAATAGCCTTATCATACCTATTGTTTAGGATTGTCTAGCAATCATAGACAAAAATATATATATACAATCTTCACCATTTTGTAAAAGTACTAATAATTAATATTCAAAGAATTTTTTAAAATGTTTAAAAATGTACATGTATGTTGGGTTTTTCATAAGGTGAGCATTTGATCGAGTTGAGTTGAATTGAGTCAAAAAATTTTGAGTTAGTCAAGTTGACAAATCCAATTTTAGCAATCGAGCTCTATTTGAAATTTTTTTGAATCAAATCGAGTCAAAAAATTTCAAATCAAGTCGAGTCAAGTTAACGGATCCTATTTGTAAGGCCCAATTTTATGCCCAGGCCCGAATATTAAAACAATAAACAACAGTCCAATTACAAAATAAACCCAAAACCCAACTAACCTAGCCCAATACCCTAAACCAACCTAGCCCAATCCTAAAACTACCTGAGCCCAAATTTAAAACCCTAACAGCCCATCTGCTTGAAAGATTCCAGCAGCAAGCCCTAGCTCCCACCATTGTCAGCCGCCGCTCCACCTCCTCGTCCACCACGCCCCACGCGTCTGACACCCCCACTTGCTCCACCGTGCCCACCACCTGCAACAGAGACAGAAACAACAGCAAAGAAAGCATGCGATGATGGGGAAAATGATAAACAAAAGGAACAAAACAAATACATTGGCTTTAAAAGCCGAAATCTGTCATGGGAACGGGGGATTTTTTCTTTTCATTTTTCAACTGTAATACTACTTAAGAATACAAGAAAAAAGCAGATTCAGGCGAGAAAGAGAAAAAACAGAAAAGGCAGTCAGATCTAAGGTTTTTATTGTTCAAAAACTCTCTATTACATATTTTACATAGCATAAATCTAAAAAAGGGAGTTAGCAAAAAAAATAAAAAAATTTTTTACCTTTCCGGCCACCGCGTGCGGTGGCCGGCGCCGGCACCGGCGAGCCTCCGGTGGCCGTCCGGTACCCCCCCTTTGCCGGAAATCGCTCCGTGCCCTCCCTCTCCCTTTTTCTTTCCTTTTTTTTCCCCTCACCTGGTCTCAAATGAATTTTTTCAAAAAATTTTAGCTTTTATAGGGGACCAAAACGCACCGTTTTGGTCCCCCCCTGTTTAATGATAAAACGACGTCGTTTTGCCCTGGGTCGGACCGACCCGACCTGACCCACGAGGAGGATCCGCGTGTTTTTGCGGAAGGGTCTAATTGCGCGAATGACCCTTCCGCTTTTCTAAACTTTTGCGATTAGATTTTCATTCCTTTTAAATTGGCATAAAATTCCAGCGCATTTTTTATTTCGATCCCCATTAAACGCTGCGTTTCGAAAGGACAGGATATTTGCACTTTTAATCCTTCCTGTGTTTTAGCGTGTTCCAATTGGTCCTTCTCTTTTATATATTTCTTTTAAAATTCCCCCTAACCTTTTTTTTTCTCGATTTTCATCCCTTTTTTACTTCTCATCATTATTTTATTTTAATTTCAATATTATTTATACTAATATATTCTATTAACGTTACTATCCTTATGTTTTTAGTATTTTATTGTTGTTATTCTACTTAATACTAACCTGTATATGTTATGTAGTATTATTAAGGGTTTAATATCATTATTTTGTTAGTATATTTGTATATCACCTATGCATTCTTTAAATATATATTTACGCGTATATCCTAAAATTACATTACACATATTTGTTTTATATATATTTATCTACCTATATTATGTCTCTATTTTAATATATTTTACATATAGTATTTAGATATAGTTCTTATACATTCCCATGCACATATTTCTACACCATCTTACATATATATTTACCTATGTTTTCGTATTTATGAATATATCTTTAATACGCATAAGTATATATTTATTATTAATAGATGTTTTCAACATTATTATTATATATATTATGTGAATATTTTAATATTACATTATATATGTATTTATATATATTACGCATATATATATACCCTTCTTTTTAATATTCTATTTTTACATATATATGTAGATATACGTACTTATACCTACTTAAATATATTTTTTTTCACATTTCATAATTCTTATATACTTACATATGTTTATGCATATTTTACATCATATACATACTTATATATCTTATACTCTTAAAAATGTTTTTTGTATATTTCATATATTTTATAATTCACATACATATATCTTATATTATCACGATTTGTAAGTATATAAATATACATTTACATTTTTTAAATATTTATCGATTTCATATATGCGTATATACTTATCTATGTTTTCATATTCTGTAATTTATATATATATTTCTTATTTTATGGTTTTAAATTATACATGCATATACATTTTTACATAATTGTATTTATTGTCATCATTGTTATTGGGTGCTTGTTTATTTATTCATGTACACTTGCGCTTTTTTAAATGTTAGTTCTATTTATTTATTTGTATGCTTCGTGTATGTAATCGCCTTGTCATTTCATTTTGCCTATTGTATTGTTGTTACTCACTTTACTTTGCTTACCTTGTCGTATTCGTTATTGTTTCGTCAAGCATTAACACCAAACATCAAAAGGAAAATTTTTCTAAATAAGGCAATATTTCGCGTTTGAAAATCGAGAAAACGTGCCCTAACGTGCTGGGTTTCGATTTCTCGTTCGACCAAATAGCCAAATATCCTTTTTAAACTTTTAAATAAGGCGATATTTCGCGTTTGGAAAATCGAGGAAACGTGCCCTAACGTGCTGGGTTTCGATTTCTCGTTCGACTAAACAGCCAAATATCCTCTTAAAGCTTCAAAGTAAGGTTTCATTAAACTATAAGGTGATCTTGGTTTCGGTGGTGTAGAGTATCGTGTCCTAACGTGCTGGATGTGATATTCCTCCGGAACAAGAGAATCTTATGTTTCAATTCATGACATCAGATTTTCTTTTAAGAATCGTATTTTTTTAACTCTTCAAATTTTTAATTTTCGACACTAAGACACTAATTAATCAACTAGGTACCAATTTTGGGCGTATCGAGGGTGCTAATCCTTCCTCGTGCGTAACCGGCTCCCGAACTCATTTTTCTGGATTTCGTAGACCAAAATCGTTGTTTTAATAAAATTAAATCATTTATTAAAAAAACAACCACTTTTTGAGGTGACCCGATCACACCTCGTCAAAAAAGGGATTGGTGGCGACTCCCGTTTTCATTTTTTAAATCCAAGTCGACCCCGTTTTCATTCAAAAAATGGTGTCAACAGCTTGGCGACTCCGCTGGGGAAATAAGAGAGTCAAGCCACGTGTTGATTATTTCTTGTCTTTTGTCGAAAGTTGAAAATTCGATTTAAATTTACGATCCTCTCATCTTTTGTTTTGAGTTACATTTTTATCGTGTTCTGTATTTTATTTTATACCTCCGCACATTCCATTGCATGACCGTTGGTCACACCTTTTAAGTGGGAGTGAGAAACTACGCCTTCGTGAGGTTTTCACCTCCGCATGGGATAGTGAATCGCTTCCGGGATACATCCGTACCTATGTCTTCGTGAGATTTTCATCTCCGCATGGCCATAGGGAAATGTATTCCCCTGAACTGAACTCGGTCCATATGAGCCTATAATGGGTGAGGATCGAGGAATCTGCTGGTTCAGGTACCCTCACTTTAGAACCAAACCACACATAGCGAGCCATAAGAACCCACCGAGATAGAGCTATTCTAGACCCTAGTGCTTACCGAATAGATGCTTTATTTATTATTGTTTATTTTAAATCCTAGATCTAATTTGCTTTGTTTGTGATTGCATGGCATTTTCATTTCAAAAGAGGTGTCGATTCACGTTCAGTATAGATAGAAAGCTTATCATGGAAAAGAGGTTTCTTGATAAAGTAGAAGACAATGCAGCTGTACGATTATGGGCTGAGACGATGTGGAGAGAGAAGGGCGATAGTCTTGCAGAAGGGTACGTATCAGAGTTATGGGACTTCACCCGTATCAGCGTAGTCCAAAATGATCTGCGAGAAATGAAGGAAATATGGGATCAATGGGACGACGGGACCAAGCAGATGTTTTACTGTGATTACGGGGACTTGCCTCACCTACTTGGTGTCAAAGTGGACAAGCATTTATTCCGAGCCCTAGCCCAGTTTTGGAATCCTGCTTACAGTTGTTTCACTTTTGGAAAAGTGGACTTGGTGCCCACCGTGGAAGAATATACGACCTTGCTTCGGTGTCCAAAGATTCAAATTGACAAAGCCTATTCTAGAGCTGCTAGTGTCCCAACATTATTAAAAAAATTGATGAGCATTACAGGGATGAGCGAACAGTGGGTCGCTGCCCGGATCCAACAGAAGGGAGACAGTAAATGCGTTCCTTGGAAAAGCTTGCGAGATTTAGTATTAGCACACCCCGATGTGAAGAAAAGAGTGGATGTCTTCGCTCTAGGTATCTATGGTTTGGTAATTTTCCCTAGAGCTTTAGGGCACGTAGATGAGGCCATCTCTGATTTGTTCGATCGGCTTAGTAAGGGAGTCACGCCCATCCCGGCAATCTTAGCAGAAACCTTCAGATCTCTAAGCGCATGTCGAAGAGCAGGGGAGGGAAGGTTCATCGGATGCGCACAGCTACTATTGGTGTGGTTCCATAGTCACTTTTGGAAGATGGAGAATGTCTCTTATCGAGTCTTCTCAGAAGGTTATTCCCCGTTGAAGGAACAAGTTGCTACACCAAGACGAGACGACATCACGGAAGAGAAGTGGATGACGATTCTCCAAAATCTTCAGGAGGATGACGTTGAATGGAAAGCTCCTTGGATGGTACCCGACGAGATCCTGTATCGATGTGGTGATTTCGACTGGGTCCCTTTACTCGGAATTTGGGGAGCTGTCGGTTATGCCCCTTTACTCGTATTAAGACAATATAGATCGAGACAGTTCATACCGGCAACACAAGGGTTGGCTCAATGTGAGTTTTCTTATAAGGATGAAAACTACAAGAGAAAAACTCGAAAAATATCTAACGCTTGGAAACAGGTTCACCGAATGAAAAGATTTACCATAGGAGCGATGGCAACTTCAGAATATTATGGGTGGTGGAGTAAAAGAGTCAATGACAACATCCCTAAGCCGAGGGAAGATTGCGTTCAGTCTATAGAAGAGCATCTACAAGTAGTTCCGTCAGAATTAGAGATCATCAAACGAGACTTTGAGAAAAGAAATTCTGAGTTAGGAAAGAGGATAGAACAGTTAGAAGAAGAAAGAGTGCATTTGGGATTAGACATCGATATCCACAAGCTAGAAGCCGAGAAATTAAGGAAGGGAAAGAACAAAGCTGAAGAGGATTTGGATAGTCTAAAAACAGATTACAAGAAGCTGCGATTGTCGATGAGAACCGTCGGTCTGGGTAAAACGTCAGAGCAGTGGCGACAAGAGATCAATGAGGAAAAGAATAGGGCCGATCAGTGGGAAAAGAAATTTCAAGATGCTCGAGCTCGAGAAAACGCTTTGGAAAGGAGTTTGTTAGAGTGCCGAAATGAGAAGGCAGGATTAAAGGTCAAGATGGCAGAGCTAGAAAAGTCACTTCACTCGTACCGTAGTCGCAACTCCATGATCGAATTAAGAGCAAGCTTAAATAAGATCGAAGAACTGAAGGAAAAGGTAGAGGAGCTTGAGGACGCATTACACAATTCTGAGCTACGAATGGAGCTTCTTGAGAGGAGTAATGATCAATGGCAAGAGCAATTCCATCATTCTCAAAGACAGATTAGAGACAGAGATTACGTTATGGGCGAAGCTGTGACTCAAGTGCGGGAAGTGGCTGATCATCTGCAAACATTAGCAGTTCAGGCCGATGTATTGAGTTTAAAATATGAGTCAGAATCAAGCCGAGGTCGAGATTTAGCTTGGCTTCTTAGGAAGGTTAAGGCCTTGGGTATAAAGGCGAAGTCGTATATGTAATTTATTTTATGTAAAGAAATTTGCTTTCTAGTTGAGTTTTCTAATGAAATTGAATTCGAATCAATGCCTCTTTTTGCATTCATTTCATACATTTGCATTACATCATATGCAGTAAGCTTCATAAAATGACCCTAATAAAATTAAATTATGACAGTTACCCTGAAAACCAACAAAAATCTAGTCAAATATCACTACGGTACTCGTCGCCAAACAAAAGTAATGGATCAAAGGATGGAAAGATTGGAACAGTTGCAACGAGAGATGCAAGATCAGATGCATGAACGACTGGAAAAAATTCAGCAGGACATGTTAGAATCCCAGAACACTGTGATGAACCAATTAAAGCAGTTATTGGCTGGAGGGAATAACAAAGGAAAAGACCCCGTAGTTGATGCTGGGGAGGATCACGATGACCCTGTTTATCCTCCAGGTTTTACCCCAACTAACATCCAAGCACAACCAGAGGTGTACCCACAAAGGATACCGGTTACCATTAGACCTCAATGTCTGGCTAGTGCCTCGGTACCAGTGCATTTTCAAATGGGCTCGGGTTCTAATCCCGGGGATAATCCCACTAATCCTGTGGTCCCGGACCTCGATGACGTGGTAGAAACAGAAAAAACAAGAATGAACCTGCCAAAACAGCTGGAGGACCGATGTAGATGGTTAGAGGAAAAATTTAGAGTCATGGAGAACATCGACTATCATCGCGGGGTTGACGCCAAGGATCTGAGTCTGGTCCCTGATTTAGTACTCCCACCTAAGTTCAAAATGCCGGAATTCGAAAAATATAATGGGACTAGTTGTCCTGAAGCTCATATAACTATGTTCTGTCGAAGAATGACCGGATACGTCAACAATGATCAGCTGTTAATCCACTGCTTCCAGGACAGTTTGATCGGATCTGCAGCCAAATGGTACAACCAACTGAGTCGTGCTAAAGTTAGTTCATGGAGAGACTTGGCGCAAGCTTTTATGAAGCAATACAGTCATGTAACGGATATAACACCCGATCGAATTACGTTACAAAACATGGAGAAAAAGCCTAGCGAGAATTTCAGGCAGTACGCCCAACGATGGAGAGAAGTGGCAACACAAGTCCAGCCACCCCTTTTGGAAAAAGAGGTCACCATGTTGTTTATCAACACTTTGAAAGCCCCGTTCATCAACCACATGTTGGGGAGTGCTACCAAGAGCTTCTCGGATATGGTAATGTCCGGTGAAATGATTGAGAACGCGGTAAGGAGCGGTAAAATCGACACGGGAGAAAGCTTCAAAAGACCAGCCCCAAGGAAAAAGGAGGGTGAAGTAAACAACGTAAGCACATATAGCAAGAGCCATTCAAAACCGATTACTGTTGGCCCTCCAAAAATGATAACCACTAGTCACCAAGCCCCCTCGAGGCAGGAACCCAACACAAGGCCCAACGCAAGGACTAACACAGAGAGACTTCAGTTCACGCCCATTCCAATAACATACGGGGAACTGTATCAGAAGTTATTTGATGCACACATAGTATCCCTATTTTATCTCGAGCCCATGCAACCTCCATATCCCAAATGGTATGACACGAATGCCCAATGTGAATACCATGCAGGGATACCAGGACACTCGATTGAGAACTGTACTGGGTTTAAAAAGGCGGTGGAAAGGTTCATTAAGATGGGGATTGTGAAGTTTGACGACCCATTAGGACCCAACGTAGCAGCAAATCCGTTACCCAACCATGCTGATAAAGGGGTAAACGCAATAATCGAAGGTGAGAAAAAGAGAATCAAAACCGACATTGCAGAGATAAAAACCCCATTGAGTTGGGTCTGGAGACAAATGATAGAAGGAGGTCTCATCAAACAAGGTTCAAAAGAAAGGCCCGAAGGAACGAAGACGTACTGCGAGTTTCATGCTGAAGAAGACCATGACATTCAAAACTGCACTGAATTCAAGGCCATGGTGCAAAATCTGATGAACAACAAAGAGCTAGAATTTTATGAAGAGATCAAAGGACTTGAAAATGGAGAAGTTTACGCCTCGGAGGAGGGGCCTACGGGAAAGGCCCCAAATCACCCAGTGGTGATTATTTCAAGGCCAACGAGTACAGGATCTGGAATACAACTGGCGCCAAGGGTCATAATCCAAAAACCTGTAGCCTTTCCTTACAAGGATAGCAAAAAGGTTCCTTGGAATTACGACTGCAATGTGATGATCACGGGAGAGGAGAATCCGATAAATGCTTCAGAAGAGGCTAATGACGCAGGTTTCTATACGCGTAGTGGAAAACGTTACGACCTGGGAAATACAAAAAGGGAACCTATAAAAGGAAAAGCCTTGGCGGTTGAACAAAATAAAACGAAAACGACCGGAATTGAACCGCAAATTAACACACCGGTGACCGAAAATGAGGCTAGAGAATTCCTAAAATTCTTGAAGCATAGCGAGTATAGCGTGGTGGAACAATTGCATAAGCAACCCGCTCGCATCTCAGTGCTCGAGTTACTTCTAAGTTCAGAGATACATCGTAATGCGTTGGTAAAAGTGCTAAACGAGACCTATGTCGCTAAAGATATCTCAGTGAACAAATTGGATCGCCTGGTTAACAATATAAATGCCGATAATTTCATCTTCTTCAACGATGATGAGATCCCGCCAGGTGGTATGGGATCTACCAAGGCCTTGCACATCACTGCCCGTTGCAAGGGGTGTATACTACCGGCAGTACTCGTGGACAATGGATCGGCCCTGAATGTTTTACCCCTGTCCACATTAAACAGGTTACCTGTGGATAGTTCTCACATGAAATCATGTCAAAATATAGTGAGAGCATTTGATGGCACTGAGAGAAAAGTGATGGGGAGAATCGAGATACCTCTATTGATTGGTCCAAATACATACGAGGTAGACTTTTTGGTAATGGATATTAAACCATCTTACAATTGCCTATTGGGGAGGCCTTGGATCCATTCTGCAGGAGCTGTACCATCGTCACTTCACCAAAAGTTAAAATTGGTGATGGAGGGTCGATTGGTGACTATAGGTGCAGAAGAAGACATCATTGCGTCAGTCACCGATGATATGCCATACATAGAGGCTGATAGTGAAGCGATAGAATGCTCATTCCGGTCATTGGAATTCGTAAATGCCACATTTGTCATCGAGATGAGCAAAATCCCAGAGCCTAAGATATCCAAAGCTACGTCAATGAGCTTACAGCTAACGATGGGAAATGGAGCATTGCCTGGAAGAGGATTGGGAAAATACCTCCAGGGAAGAGTCGGGGTACCGATCCTGGTTAACAAACAGGACCGTTATGGTTTGGGATATAAGCCTAATGTGATGGAAAGGAGGAAAGAGATGGAGAGAAAGCAAGAAAAGAGAAGAGCACATTTGGGCGGGATAGAAGTCAAGTGGGGACCGATGACCTTTCCTCATATATCTAAGACTTTTGTTTCAAGGGGAATTGTCTACCCTGAAGAGAAGAATGAGGTTACAGAAGGAAGGATTGAGAGGTTGGACATCAATGCCATATCCGCGGAAGAAAGGGTGGAAAGGAATTTATCAGGCATTCGTCCTTGCGAACCTGGAAGTGTTTTGAATAACTGGACTGCAGAAGAGATCCCTGTAACATTTAGAACTAATTCAGAGTAATATTCAGAACACTTGTCGCCCTAAGCCTGGGGGCGATAAGAATCTTTTGTAAAAGGCACATGTCCAAAATCTAATTTCAGTGAAAACTTATCATTCAGTTTCATCTTGAGCAAATATTCTTTCATTCTTTTCATTCCCTTTATAATCATAGTATGCATACAAGTATTCTTAGATTCTTTTATTTGGGCCTCCATTTGTTCCAATAACAGGTCTTCAGATATCAACGAGATGAGCGACTCTGTTACTAATTCAGAGTCTCTATTTGAGCAAGACATGAGTATAGATAATCCTCAAGATTTTGAAGGTGACCAAGACAGCGTTTTATCTCCGGATTTGTTAAGAATGATGGAAGAAGAGGAAAAACAAATTCTACCCTATAAGGAATCAGTAGAAGTCGTGATCTTAGAAGAGGGCAGAGAGGTAAAAGTTGGCGCTTGCATTGCCAAGGAAACAAGGCGAGACCTTGTTGAGTTGCTTCAAGAGTTTAAAGATGTCTTCGCATGGTCCTACCAAGATATGCCAGGTTTAAGTACTGATATCGTGGTGCACCGATTGCCTATAAAGGAAGAATGCAAACCAGTCCAACAAAATCTTCGAAGGATGAGGCCTGATGTCTTGCTAAAAATAAAGGAAGAAGTCAAGAAGCAATTCGATGCTGGTTTCTTGCAGGTGGTCAAGTACTCAGAATGGGTAGCCAATATAGTCCCTATTCCTAAGAAAGATGGGAAGGTGCGAATGTGTGTGGACTACAGAGACTTGAACAAAGCCAGCCCAAAAGATAATTTCCCACTGCCTCATATCGATACCTTGGTAGACAACACGGCCGGATACTCACTGTTCTCTTTCATGGATGGTTTCTCCGGGTACAACCAAATTAAGATGCTTTCTGAAGACAAGGAAAAGACCACATTCATAACGATGTGGGGGACGTTTTGTTATAGAGTGATGCCTTTTGGACTGAAAAATGCAGGAGCAACGTATCAGAGAGCCATGGTAGCATTATTCCATGATATGATGCATAAAGAGATAGAAGTTTATGTTGATGACATGATCGCGAAATCCAGAACAGAAAAGGAACACGTGCAAGTTCTGAGAAAACTGTTTCTGAGGTTAAGGAAGTTCCAGCTAAAACTTAACCCAGCCAAGTGTACTTTCGGGGCTAGATCAGGGAAACTGCTAGGATTCTTAGTCAGCGAAAAGGGAATTGAAATTGACCCAGACAAAGTTAAGGCCATACAAGAATTACCTCCGCCAAGTACTCAAAAAGAAGTTCGGGGTTTCCTAGGAAGACTAAATTACATCGCTCGGTTCATTTCACAATTAACTGAGAAGTGTGACCCCATATTCCGTCTTCTTAGGAAACACAATCCAGGTGTATGGGATGAGGAGTGTCAGAAAACTTTCGAAAGAGTTAAACATTACTTGTCCAATGCCCCAGTACTGATGCCACCTAGCCCTGACAAACCACTGATACTATACTTGGCAGTATTTGAGAATTCCATGGGGTGCGTGCTCGGCCAACATGATGAGTCAGGACGAAAAGAAAGAGCGATCTATTATCTCAGTAAGAAGTTCACTGAATGCGAAACGAGATATTCGCCAATTGAAAAATTATGTTGCGCATTGGTTTGGACTACTCGGAGATTGAGACAATACATGTTGTACCATACGACTTGGTTAATCTCAAAGTTAGACCCTCTGAAATACATGATGGAGTCAACTGCTCTAAACGGAAGGATGGCCCGATGGCAAATTCTACTATCTGAATTTGACATAACCTATGTGAATCAAAAGGCTGTAAAAGGGAGCGCGATAGCAGATTTTCTAGCAAGTAGAGCCCTGGACGATTATGAGCCTTTGAACTTTGACTTCCCAAACGAGGATCTGATGTATGTGGCAACTACTGAAGCGAGCACACAAGAAGGCAATACTTGGAAATTAAATTTTGACGGAGCCTCAAATGCCATGGGCAACGGGATTGGGGCAGTCTTGGTATCTCCAAACGGTGATCATTATCCTTTCACCAGTAAACTAGATTTTGATTGCACAAATAACATGGCGGAATATGAAGCATGTATCATGGGAATCCGCGCGGCTATGGAACGCAAAATCAAGGTACTTGAGGTATATGGGGATTCGGCATTGGTAATTTATCAGCTCAAAGGCGAATGGGAAACAAGAGACCCTAAGTTGATTAGTTACCGAAGGATAGTCCTAGAATTGATTGAGGAGTTTGACGACATCACTTTTTGTTATCTCCCACGAGACGAGAATCAGATGGCCGACGCTCTAGCTACATTGGCTTCCATGATCAAAGTAAATAGACCAGAGGATGTGAAGCCTATCCAAATGAGCATTTATGAGGTTCCAGCCCACTGTTGTAATATTGACGAGGAAGAAGAAAAGGACGACAACCCTTGGTATCAGGACATATTGCAATACGTGAAAAATTGTGAATACCCAAACCAAGCAACTGAGAATGACAAGAGAATGTTGAGGAGGCTGGCCAGTGGTTACGTCTTAGATGGAGAAATCCTGTACAAAAGAGGAAAAGATCAGGTGCTGTTAAGATGTGTAGACGCTGTGGAGGCCAAGCAGATCTTGGAAGAAGTCCATGATGGTATTTGTGGAACACACGCTAACGGTTTCACAATGGCCAGACAGATCATGAGATTTGGATATTATTGGTCTACCATGGAAGGAGACTGCATCAAGTATGCTAAGAAGTGCCATAAATGCCAGATTTACGGAGACAAAATTCATGTGCCTCCATCACCTCTTCACGTCATGACTTCCCTATGGCCTTTCTCCATGTGGGGCATGGACGTCATTGGCCAATATCGCCAAAGGCTTCAAACGGACATCGTTTCATTTTGTAGTGATTGACTATTTACTAAGTGGGTAGAGGCTACTTCTTACGCCAACGTCACAAAGACAGCGGTCAGCAAGTTTCTAAAGAAGGAAATCATATGTCGGTATGGAATGCCTGAAAGGATCATATCAGACAATGCATTAAATTTGAATAATAGCACGATAGCAGAGGTTTGTAATCAATTCAAGATCAAGCACCACAACTCATCGCCATATCGTCCGAAGATGAATGGTGCGGTGGAGGCAGCCAATAAAAATATCAAAAAAATTGTAGGGAAAATGACTGAGACCTATAGAGATTGGCACGAGAAGTTGCCATTCGCCCTCTATGCTTATCGAACATCCGTCAGGACTTCTACCGGGGCAACACCATTCTCTTTGGTTTATGGAATGGAGGCAGTGCTACCAATTGAGGTTGAAATTCCCTCTCTCCGAGTTTTTTCAGAATTAAAGTTAGACGAAGCAGAATGGGTCCAAGCCCGATATGATCAGCTGAACTTGATTGAAGAAAGGAGGTTAAGAGCTATCCGTCATGGTCAAATGTACCAGAAACGAATGATGCGAGCTTACAATAAGAAAGTTCGTCCTAGAAACTTCCATGAAGGGGATTTGGTACTGAAGAAGATCCTTCCCATACAAAAGGACTTCAGAGGAAAGTGGATGCCAAACTGGGAGGGACCTTATGTAGTAAAAAAGGCCTTTTCAGGAGGGGCATTAATTTTAACTGGGATGGATGGCAAAAGCTTGCCCAATCCTGTGAATTCGGATTCAGTGAAGAGGTACTTTGCCTAAAAAAAAAAAAAAAAAAGGGAGAGGCCAAGGCGAAAACCCGCAAAGGGCACCTTGAGACCAAAGGGGCTTTGAATTGAAAACCAGGAATGGGCAATTCAAATTTTCGATCAAAGATGAGGCATAGAGTAGTTTTGTCTTCTCCGAATTAACAAGAAGGAGAGATGCTACATCTTGGGGCATCAACAAAGTCTTTTAGGACTTCTAAACACAGAGTTTGTGCAGAGAGCTCATGCTGCGATATCTGGGGCATCTTTTTCTTATTTACATCTTAGCAAAATTTGCTATTTGTTCATTTAAAGCTCTGCTCTCAATAAAGTTCCATCTTATTCATTGTGATAATCTTTTCATCTATCATACCGTACTCAGCAAAATTTGCTATCTTGATCTGTTTTTTAGAGATTTGCTCTCAACAAAATTTCATTTTGTCCATTTTGATAATATTTTCAAGCATTTTTCATTGAGATAACGATTAATGGATGACAATACACATACAGAAGGAGTTCTGCATATTACTCTGAAAGTTTCTAAATAATACGAGGACCTGAAACAGGACTATTGTTTAGAACTAACCAAACCTAAGGGTTGGAAACATTGGAGGAAGAATAGTTCAAATTGCATCTATTTCTTTAGGTCTTCTGTCAAAGTACTGGCTGAACAAGAAGACATCAGTGATAGAACCTTGATGAACAATGAGGAATGACAACCTAAGCATTAAAAATGGATCATTCTCATGACGTTCTACAAATATAATACATACACATCTAGTTAGGAGCATTTGATTCATTCTGATCATGTCATCCTAAACACTAGGCATAAATAGGTCCATGAAATGGATTTGCAGGTCATGTTCCCCAGAGAACAGATCAAAGAGACTAATCCTATACCCTGAAGTTACAGTGGGATAGATTGAAGTCAAGAAAGCAGATCTTGTCTTCATGTATTGGCGTGAAGTAGATCGAAAATATCAGATCCTATCTTCCTATATTGGTAGGAAGTGGATCGAAGATACAGATCTTGTCTTCCCATATTGGTGGCGAAGTAGATCGAAGAAAGCAGATCTTGTCTTCATGTATTGGCGTGAAGTAGATCGAAGGTAGCAGATCCTATCTTCCTATATTGGTAGGAAGTGGATCGAAGATACAGATCTTGTCTTCCCATATTGGTGGCGAAGTAGATCGAAGAGAGCAGATCTTGTCTTCATGTATTGGCGTGAAGTAGATCGAAGATAGCTGATCCTATCTTCCTATATTGGTAGGAAATGGATCGAAGATGCAGATCTTGTCTTCCCATATTGGTGGCGAAGTAGATCGCAGGAAGTAGATCTTGTCTTCATGTATTGGCGTGAAGTAGATCGAAGATAGCAGGTCCTATCTTCCTATATTGATAGGAAGTGGATCCAAGATACAATCTTGTCTTCCCATACTGGTGGTGAAGTAGATCGAAGAAAGCGATCGACGATGGCAGATTTTACCTCCCTGACTACAGTGGAGTACATTGAAACCAATAACTCTATCTCCCTACATTCAACAGTGGAATAGAGTGAAGAGCACAATCCTGTCTCCCTAAGCAGTATTGAGCGGACGAAGAAAACACAAATCTCATCCCATGGAATTGTAGCAGAGTAGATTGAAGCTACAAGGCGTATCTAAAGTTGCAGTAGAGCAGATCGAAGATTCATAAGACGCAGTGGACTAGAATGAGGTTACTTGAAGAAGGAAGCACCAAGAGAAGTCAAAACTCGACGAGCCGGGCAAAATTGGCCTTTCTTAGTCTTTGCTCTGTTCTCGTTACACGATAACACGCAAAGAGGGCAGCTGTAAGGCCCAATTTATGCCCAGGCCCGAATATTAAACAATAAACAACAGTCCAATTACAAAATAAACCCAAAACCAACTAACCTAGCCCAATACCCTAAACCAACCTAGCCCAATCCTAAACTACCTGAGCCCAATTTTAAAACCCTAACAGCCATCTGCTTGAAGATTCCAGCAGCAAGCCCTAGCTCCCACCATTGTCAGCCGCCGCTCCACCTCCTCGTCCACCACGCCCCACGCGTCTGACACCCCCACTTGCTCACCGTGCCACCACCTGCAACAAGACAGAACAACAGCAAAGAAAGCATGCGATGATGGGGAAAATGATAAACAAAAGGAACAAACAAATACATTGGCTTTAAAAGCCGAAATCTGTCATGGAACGGGGGATTTTTTTCTTTTCATTTTTCAACTGTAATACTACTTAAGAATACAAGAAAAAGCAGATTCAGGCGAGAAAGAAAAAACAGAAAAGGCAGTCAGATCTAAGGTTTTATTGTTCAAAACTCTCTATTACATATTTTTACATAGCATAAATCTAAAAAAGGAGTTAGCAAAAAAATAAAAAATTTTTACCTTTCCGGCCACGCGTGCGGTGGCCGCGCCGGCGCCGGCGAGCCTCCGGTGGCGCCGGTACCCCCCTTGCCGGAAATCGCTCCGTGCCTCCCTCTCCCTTTTCTTTCCTTTTTTTTCCCTCACCTGGTCTCAAATGAATTTTTTCAAAAATTTAGCTTTATAGGGACCAAAACGCACCGTTTGGTCCCCCCTGTTATGATAAAACGACGTCGTTTTGCCCTGGTCGACCGACCCGACCTGACCACGAGGATCGCGTGTTTTGCGGAAGGGTCTAATTGCGCGAATGACCCTTCGCTTTTCTAAACTTTTGCGATTAGATTTTCATTCCTTTAAATGGCATAAATTCCAGCGCATTTTTATTTCGATCCCCATTAAACGCTGCGTTTCGAAAGGACAGGATATTTGCACTTTAATCCTTCCTGTGTTTTAGCGTGTTCCAATTGGTCCTTCTCTTTTATATATTTCTTTTAAAATCCCCTAACCTTTTTTTTTCTCGATTTCATCCTTTTTACTTCTCATCATATTTTATTTTAATTTCAATATTATTTATAATATATTCTATTAACGTTACTATCCTTATGTTTTAGTATTTATTGTTGTTATTCTACTAATACTAACCTGTATATGTTATGTAGTATTATTAAGGTTAATATCATTATTTGTTAGTATATTTGTATATCACCTATGCATTCTTTAAATATATATTTACGCGTATATCCTAAAATTACATTACACATATTTTTTATATATATTTATCTACCTATATTATGTCTCTATTTTAATATATTTTACATATAGTATTTAGTATAGTTTTATACATTCCCATGCAATATTTTACACCATCTTACATATTATTTACCTATGTTTTTTTTATATTATCTTTAATACGCATAATATATATTTTTTTTTTTTTTTATTATTATATTATTGTTTTTATATTCATTTATTTTATTATATATTACGCATATATATATCTTATAT